>NC_092285.1:9630405-9688980 GCF_036320965.1 Panulirus ornatus
AACGTTTCGATCCTTGGAACGTTTCTATCCTCAGAACGTTTCGATCCTGAGAACGTTCCGATCCATAGAACGTTTCTATCCTTAGAACGTTTCGATCCTTAGAACGTTTTATCCTTAGAACGTTTCTATCTAAAACGTTTTCTTGCAGGGGCTTTTGGAGGTGTGGGTAACAAGGATAGGCCTTTTTTGGGGGCGTTGAAGTTGAAGGATTAAGGAGGGGATTAATTTTGGAGGTGCGATGATCAAGAAAAGGATTAACAAGAAGATTAAAGAAATGCAGTGCCTTGGGGAAGCCTTTTAACCCAGGTGCATATCCCAAACATGGGAGTCCTCTGAGATATTAAAAGTGTTTCACCCTCTTACCAAACCCATTCCTGGATCTCCACACTGTTCGTGGAGAAGGTACAAGAATACACGCTGTATCCACAGATGTATTTTTGTATGGTCCCTGTATTGACCCATCTTGTACAGAGTGGGAGGAGATGGGCGAGTTAGCTCTGTTAATGGGCTAAGGGTATTATTATACCTAAGAGGGTAGATATGGAGGCTGTAACTCACCCATTTCCCCATAGATACCCTCCAACAACTATTCCCCCCCAGATACGGTAACTCCCATAGCTCGTCCCTCCAGACAACACCCCCCAGAAATACTTAAAGAAACCCCTCCAAAATCCCTAATCATTATAACCCGTCCTTTCAGTCGACACCCGCCCCCTCCAAAAAAAAAAAAAATGAATAAACCCCTCCAAAATCCCTAATCCTTATAACCAGTCCCTAAAGTCAACAATCCCCCTCCAAGAAATGTAAATAAACCTCTCCAAAATCCCTAATTCAACAATCCCAAATATCCTCTCAGAAAATTCCTCCAAATCAATCTCCACTTTCCAAAACTCGTCCCCCCTCATTCAACACCTCCAAGAACCCCCCAAAAGTCCCCCCATTCAAATTCTACAAAGTATACATGATGTCGCCAATTGATGTCACCTTCGTAAAGTGAAGTCTTGAGGGAATTGATGTATGTCTTCAAATGTGTTTCTGCTTGACGTGTTTTGCATATCTATTTGATCCTCTGATAATGTTAATTGCTTCATCAAACTTCATTTCAAGTTACTTGTTTAGTGACTCTATCTTTGGCTCATTCAAAGATTAAATTGGTTGACTAAACTTAGAAGGAAAATATAGTTTTCAGAAAGAGAGCAGAGTCTATGGAATCGGAGTCGAGTTTGCAGAAGGATAGAAACTGTAGAGTCAAAGTAGAGTTTGCAGAATGAGAATAGAATCAAAGAGTTTGCAGAAGGAGACTAGAATCAAAGTAGAGTTTGCAGAGGGGCAGAAACTATAGATTTCAAAGTAGAGTTTGCAGGAGAGTAGAATCAAAGTTTGCAGAAGGAGAATAGAGTCAAAGTAGAGTTTGCAGAAGGAGAATAGAGTCCGCAGATGCAAAGTTGGGTTCGTGCGAGGGAAGAACTCTGCTGGAGGGTTGTCATCGCAAAGTTGACGACCCAAAGCCTCTTAAGAAGCAGATGATATAGTGATCCACTGAGCTGTGGGTGTGAGTAGGGCCTTACATGACCCTTGCGTAACTCACAGCTCGGACCCTATGCTAGTGTGTGCTTGTGTTTGTGTGTTGTGTTGTGATGCGTGCCTCGCTGTGTGGAGAGTCCCCCCTTTGTCGTGGGTTATCTTATTTGGTGAAGTGATATTGGGTTGAGACGCTGACTGGCTTGTCATTGCGTATGGATCTTGAAAAGTTAGCCCTTATACAGGCAAATCATCCGCTCCACACTAAACTACGCCTCACCTGCATGATCCTTCAGCCGCCACTTTTGAAATCAAATGCAACGAAACTCATAAAACACAAGGAAAAAAACAACTATGCAACATTCAACGCTTGCACAACGAAACAAAAGACCCTCCCAATACAAGACCCCCTCTCAATACAAGACCACTTCAAGATGTTCGGCGCTCAGTTCTATGCAACAGACCACCCCAGACCCACCCCGCCGCACCCCACCCCCTCCCACCCTAACTACTCCCACCCCAGACCCTTCCCACCCTAACCACTGTATAACTAACCTAACTACTCTATAACTAACACCATCCCCCTCCCTCCCTCCCTCCCTCCCTCCCTCCCAGGTAAAAATAAACAGTTTACTCCTTTCTCTACACTACCTTAAGCTCTGCTCACAGAGCTTAAGCGAACGAAAAACACACACATACACACTGACCTTAAACGACTGGGTTGATGTGAGTCGGTTTCGCTGTCAGGGGATTCGAACCCGGGTCTTTGAGAGTGGTGGGTCGCGAAGCTAACCTTTGGACCACTCGAGATGAAACGGAGAATTTTTTTGCCAGAACACCTCCGTCATACTGTAGGATCGAACTGTTGTTCTTGTCGTACTCAAGGATCGTGTAGACGTGCTTAAGGGTCGTACCGTCGTGCTCAAGGGTCGTACCATAGTGCTTAAGGGTCGTACCGTCGTGCTCAAGGGTCGTACCGTCGTGCTCAAGGGTCTTACCATCGTAACCAAAGGTCGTACCGTCGTGCTCAAGGGTCGTACCATCGTAACCAAAGGTCGTACCGTCGTGCTCAAGGGCTGTCCCGTCACCTTCAAGCCTCGTACCGTCACCTTCAAACCTCGTACCATCACCTTCAAACCTCGTACCGTCACCTTCAAACCTCGTACCGTCACCTTCAAACCTCGTACCGTCACCTTCAAACCTCGTACCATCACCTTCAAGCCTCGTACCGTCACCTTCAAACCTCGTACCGTCACCTTCAGTCCTCGTACCGTCACCTTCAAGCCTCGTACCGTCACCTTCAAACCTCGTACCATCACTTCAAGCCTCGTACCGTCACCTTCAAACCTCGTACCGTCGCGCTCCACGGCCATGATCCATCCTCTTGCACACACGTCATACAAGATATCCAAATATTTTCTAATGCATTAGAAGAAAACAGGGCAAGGCTTATCTCATTTGGCTCATAGATTTCCGAGGACTTAAGTGTGTGTGTGTGTGTGTGTGTGGGGAGCCCCCAAACTTGCGCTGGTCGCATACGTCTGTTCACCATTAATGAATGACGTAATTCAGTGAACTAGAGCAGAGGGGGGTGTAAGGGGTCAGGTCATGGAGCCAAGTCCAGTCAGCACACTGAGAGTTCCCAGATATGTTGTTATTAGGATAGGATGCACACACACACGCACACACCCACCATGGTGGTCAGTGGGGGTTTGATAGGGAGATGTAAATTACGGGATGGCGTGAGCGAGAAGCAGTTTGCTGGCCACTGGAGCAGGACACGGTACGATGGTGGAGCAGGACGATACGATGGTGGAGCAGGACGGTACGATTCTTGAGCACGACCCATGAGTATGATGGTCTGGTTTTAAGCCATCATACCCAAGGGTCGTACCGTCGTGCTCAAGGGTCGTACCGTCGTGCTCAAGAATCGTACCGTCGTGCTCAAGGGTCGTGTACCGTCGTGCTCAAGAATCGTACCGTCGTGCTCAAGGGTCGTGTACCGTCGTGCTCAAGGGTCTCGTACCGTCGTGCTGCTCAAAAGTCTCGTACCGTCGTGCTCAAGGGTCGTGTACCGTCGTGCTCAAGGGTCGTGTACCGTCGTGCTGCTCAAAAGTCTCGTACCGTCGTGCTCAAGAGTCTCGTACCGTCTCAGTGCTCAAGGGTCGTGTACCGTCGTGCTCAAGGGTTGTGTACCGTCTTGCTCAGGAGAGTTGATCATTTCTAAGGTTACGATAGACATTATAACACACTTGAAAAGCTGGATGGTTCATTACAGAACCATTACAGGAAATTAGGATATAAAATCAAATTCAGATTATAATTGACTAGATATTAGGCAAGGTTTCATCGTTAAAGATTGGTTAGCTGTAATTCCTAGGTTAGTTAAGATCTATGTTGGTGTACAGATCTATAAATCACGTCTTCGATTTAGTTAGAGGTACATATATAAATCGCGTCTAAGATCATGCGCGAAAGACCGCCCTCTTCAGCGCTGTTGCGCATGTACTGCCAGACAACGTAAATGATATTGATAGTTGTGGTCTTCTGTCACAGGTCTCGCTGGCCAACGTCACATATACACATCTGAACACGAAGCTATATATGAGTACATATTGATGATAACTTGGTTACACAGTAGGCTACACAAGTCATAATATGCAATAAATAAGTAGTCGTAATAATAGCTTCCTGGCCCGCGTACTGCTGGATTGGTTTGTGCAAACGTCGCTCCCACTATATCACCGTAAGACGTGAAGTGTTTTCACGACAGCCCCCCCCCCTCCCCCCCCCCCCCCCGTTATGGAAAATGTGTTTAGAATTCATGGCTGGACTTGGTAATGGTGTTTATGTATATATATTATAGGTTAACGACATACCTTCGTTAAGCGGCTATGTTAGGGAGTCGTTGATCAGTCATATTTATAGTTACTAAATGATAAGCAAGGTTTACGTTCTGTGAATGACCTGTGTTGCATTTTTCATATTGTATAAACTGGAATGTATTTACCTCGCATAGATTTACGTCAATACTGTAGTTCGCTCTTGCTCGTTAATTTGGAGATGATTAATGAATATATTTCCACCATCGTCTTAGAATTTTAGGTAAAATCTCGAAGGAATTTAGATTCTAAGGAAAACAAAAAAGTTATCTAGAATAATTTTGTATTTCTATCGTATGCAAGAGAGAAATAAGATTGAATTTAGATCCTCCCCTCCAGTTTTTTACTTTTCCAAAAGAAGGAACAGAGAATGGGACCAAGTGAGGATTTTTCCTCTTAAGGCTCAGTCCTCTGTTCTTGACGCTACCTAGCTAATGCGGGAAATGGCGAATATGTACGAAAAAAGACAAAAAAGGCCACAGTTGTTCACACTTGGTCTCTAGCTGTCATGTGTAATGCACCGAAACCACAGCTCCCAATCCACATCCAGGCCCCACAGAACTTTCCATGGTTTACCCCAGACGCTTCACGTCGACCCCGGTATACCACTTCGTTCCAATTCACTCTATTCCTTGCACGCCTCTCACCCTCCTGTATGTTCAGGCCCCGATCGCAGTAGGTCACAGTGGTGGGCGAGATCTAGTGTTTGCTGATAATCACGAGGAAAAATGAAACGCGATAAGTTCCAAAATGCACTTTCGTGTAATGAAATATAACGAAGCATAAACACAATGGATAAGCTATTGGTAGGGACATAATACATCTGCATGGGTGTATGTTGTGTGGTGTATGATTAATATGGACCACAACAGCTGTATTGGGTGTATGTTGTGTGGTGTATGATTAATATGGACCACAACAGCTGTATTGGGTGTATGTTGTGTATGATCAATGTGGACGACAACAGCTGTATTGGGTGTATGTTGTGTGGTGTATGATTAATGTGGACCACAACAGCTGTATGGGGTGTATATTGTGTGGTGTATGATTAATGTGGACCACAACAGCTGTATGGGAGTACATTGTGTGGTGTATGATTAATATGGACCACAACAGCTGTAAGGGGTGTATGTTGTGGGGTCTGTGTGTTACTTTCTTATTTTCTGACCATCCAGACCGCATGAGAGCTTACCACAAGCCAAGATCAGTGACACAGGTCCAAAAAAAAGAAAAAAAATATCAGTCTGAGGTAAAAAAAAAAAAAAGAAAATGGGGGGAAAGGACACACACACACACAACTATGTTGTGTGTGTGTCTCAGATCAAGTGTGTTGATACTGTGGTTAAGAATCAGTTTAGCCAAACATTAGGGGTCGGTGACACCGTCGCAGGGGGGGGGGGGGGTGTGAAGGGGGGGTTTGTGTGTGTGTGTGTGTGTGTGTGTGTGTGTGTGACCTGAAGAAGTCCCTATTGATATCTCCAACGGGTCAAGGTGGTAGAGCTGCTCAACGCTATAACCCACTCCACATGACCAAGGCTGATGTGAGGCAGTGTTATGAGGATGTGTGTGTGTGTGTGTGTGTGTGTGTGTGTGTGTGTGTGTGTGTGTTACCGGATTACCCACCCTGCTCGAGGTTACACCGCGAGGGAACTGTCACCTTTGGCATGGCTGTTAAAAAAAAAAAAAAAAAAACTCGGTGTACCATTCTCTTCAAAAGAACTTCTCACTGCAAGGGAGTCTTTACATACCCTGCTACTGAACGTAGCGCAGTCTCGGGCTCTTTGGAAAGGTCCTGGATGACGCCATGAGTCTTCCACGGAAATTATTCCTGGGTTCAGCGTACGGAAAAAAAAAGGATGAGCGTCATTGAGGTTTGAGAGGGCTGGGTAATGAGGGAAATGGGAGGTGGTATATGAGACCATGGATGCCCCACCTCCCTCATTATGAGTAGGGTGGCTCCCTGTTGCTTGGTGATGGTCACTACGTGCCCCCATGGAACGGTTTTCGACCCATGGCTGAACCCAACCCATCGCCATGGGTCCAACACAATGCTCTCTCTCTCTCTCTCTCTCTCTCTCTCTCTCTCTCTCTCTCTCTCTCTCTCTCTCTCTCTCTCCACACCCTCCTAAGTCCCACCCATCACTCCAACACACCCTCCTAAGTCCCAACCATCACTCTCACACCCCACCAGGTTCCACCCATCACTTTTACACCCTCCCAGATCCCACCCATCACTCCCACACCCTCCCAGGCCCCACCCATCACTTTCACACCCGACCAGATCCCACCGATCACTCTCACACCCTCCCAGGGCCCCATCCATCACTCTCACACCCTCCCAGATCCCACCCATCACTCCCACACCCTCCCAGGCCCCACCCATCACTCACACACCTCCCAGGCCCCACCCATCACTCTCACACACCTCCCAGGCTCCACCCATCACTCTCACACACCTCCCAGATCCCCACCCATCACTCTCACACCCTACTAGACCCCACCCATCACTCTCACACCCTACCAGGCCCCACCCATCACTCTCACACCCTCCCAGGCCCCACCCATCACTCTCACACCCTCCCAGGCCCCACCCATCACTCTCACACACCTCCCAGGCCCCACCCATCACTTCCACACCCTCCCAGATCCCCACCCATCACTCTCACACCCCCCTAGATCCCCACCCATCACTCCTGCACCCCAGCCAGCCCAGGTCATGAGGTGCGTGAAGCAGACGACCCGTTCCACTGCTACATGCAGCAACCTCCACATAAATATAAGCTGTGCAGGTCAGCGGCGACACATCAGGGGGCCCCACTGTCTCGCGTCCATGGGTGTTCATTAAGGCCTGGCGTGGGTTATCACCCCTGTCACTTGGAGCTTTATGGGTCTAGGCTCCCAGGGCCCCTGACGTAACCCATGGCGCCTGGCACAACCCACGCCGTCGCGGGCCCCCCCTGGCCCGATTCGTGGCGTCCAGAAGCCGCCCCTTTGGCGTATTTCATGGCGCCCAGGGCCCCGGCGCCCCCTTTGGCGTAATTCATGGCGCCCAGGGCCCTGGCCCACCTTTGGCGTAACCCATGGCGCCCAGGGCCCTGACGCCCCCCTTTGGCGTTACCCATGGCGCCCAGGGCCCTGGCCCCCCCTTTGGCGTAACCCATGGCTTCCAGGGGGCGCCCCCTAATCTAACCCATAAGGCGTGGTCCAACCCCATGATGTGCCTGGCCAGTTGTGGGTCATTGGTTGTACCATGGCTTGTGCCTGGCCAGGTGTGGGTCATGGGTTGTGCCATGGTTATTATTTTCCAAACGATATCTTTGTAATAGCAGAAGTTGTAGTGAAATAAGTTTTAGACGAATTTCACACGAGCGTGCAAAAAAAAATAGATAAATAAATCATTTTTGAAGGCATCATTATTCATTTAGCTGCTGCAGTTAATATAATGTGTTGACGGAATATTCTTTGATAAATTTCGTAGCGTGGGGCGAGTTCGGTTAGGTTTTTCTGAAGTTCCTATAATTTTCTTATGGTTTGGTTTTATGTAATTTATTTGTATATTGTCTTTAGTGTCCAGTTATAATTCGGTCTGTATTCCCTTTCCCTCACGAGATCTAATGTAAGTTTGTTGAATCTACTTCAGAATAAACTCTGAGGTTGTAAATTGTTTATTAAATGAAATAGATAGCATTATTATGATAGTTTATATTCATTCGTTGATAACTTCCTCCCTCACACTCGCTCCTCCTCCTCCTCCGTCGCCATCTTGACATACACAGTGTCTGTGTCTCTCCCTCCCAAACTCTTGTTGTTTTCCCGCCTTATATAAGTAGTTTGCTCTCCGTACAATTACGTAAATGCTGGTCCACCCGGCCAGGCCAGGCCCAGCTAGTTAGCAAGGGTGTGGGAGCTGTAGCGAATTGACCTCCCTCCTCCCCTTTACGGACGACCCGCTATTACTACTACTAACTACTACTACTACTATTACTATTACCCCCTCGTTCGTCCACGTCATTGGCATAGTTATGCTGGCAGTGGTAGTTAAGGGAAGACGACGAACAAGCCACATGGATTGCACAAGGTGGGAGGTGGTGGGTTTCGTGTGTGCGTATTTGTGGTTTCGTGTGTTGGTCTACACATTCGTTCCTGGTTCGTATTCGTTATAAGATGGAGGGTAGTATAGAGACGGGCTATCAATATGGTTCACGGAGTAAGGAGTACAGCCTGTGATTTCCGACCAGAAGGGACTTAAACGTGTGTTTTCCATAGGAAAGTAAATAAATATAATTAATTACTTCGATAAATTTGATCGAAGAAGCTACTTAAGCATACATTCGTCTTAATTTACTGGCAATTATGATTTCAAACTCGTAGACAAACTTTTATACCTCGAAAGGCATGGGGAAGCACTATATCTTTACAAGGATTACAAATACATAAATCAGTTTACGAATTTATAATGTCTTCTTTCGCCTCTTACCCCCTACACAGACCTGGGTGTTTCAGATCCCTTCTTCTACGTGCCTTAGGAGAATCCAATTGTATGTTGATATTTGAATGCCTCAGTATTCCTCTATGTTCTGTGGTCCATTTGGTACAATGATTCATCGCAAGTATTGGTAATCCAATGGTAATTGTTCTATGTTCATCATTAGATTCAATCTACGTTCTTAACTCTTCACCGCGATTCTTCAACCGTAATGGTTCATCGGGAGTGGGAGTTCACCACTGGACAAGAGGGACTATGTGCGTAGAGGAAGCTGTGTAGAGGAAGGAGCATTTCTATGGAGCAGTTCGTAGGTGAAGGTCATACAAGGTCATGATTGAGTCATGCAAGGTCATCATGATGGGGTCACGCTTACATGGCGGCCCCCCCACCCACACACACATACACACATACACATACACACACAGCGAGTGAAACGGGTTCTGACAACCTCGAAGATTTTTATGATTCGAGGGAAGGAGAGACATAGATGGCGCGGTCCTTCAAGGTGGATATCCAGTGGTGATTCTCCCACTGTTATTTATTTCGTTCTTCTTATGTTCCTCGTGTTCATGGGTGAGTCTGGAGCCTTTGAAGAACAGTCATGGAATGTTCTTCGTGTTCATAGGTGAATCTGGGTCCCGTATGAAGCGAAGTTCTTAATCCTTTCTCAACCCAATCATCAATTAATTCCTGTTCTCAACCATCTCTAAGAGCCTCGTTAAGACAGAGTGATCTGTTGGCTATTTGAAGTCAGCTGTATTTAGCTGTATCCAGTTTTGTATTTCAGGGTTGTGGAGCTTCGTTATTTTCATGAGTCAAACCCCCCCCCCAAAAAAAAATATTCTTATCGTAATTGAATCAGTGTGGGAAAAATTGTGGGAAATCCTTGACTACCGAGTGCGTTGATGGGGCTCGTAACTTCAACACACTCTCCACACACCTTTATCTTGAGTACAGTCACTTCCCTAAACCCATCTTGAGTACAAGCGATGTATCTGTGGAGAACATTGCAAGAGTGAAAGGGACTTGAGTCTGTGATGATGATGAAGAAGAAGAAAAAAAGAGATATGTTCCAGAGAGAGAGAGAGAGAGAGAGAGAGAAGAGAGAGAGAGAGAGAGAGAGAGAGAATGACGGGCGAGTCGAAGAGGAAAGAATGGGTTCCAGGAAAGTTGAAAAGGAAGGAGGCCAAGCTGTTGGAACTTAACTCCTCATGAGGTCAGACAAGAATTAAAGTCTTTTAAGTTTCATCATACTTTCTCCACCTCGTAAATCAACGTGAAATCTTAAATTTCACTGGGGGAGGGTATGTGTGTGTCTGGAGGGTAATTATCATAGATGTATATATATACACACACGAGTATAACTCGCGTTTATCTGGATGCTTGTATTCACTACAGGAATGAGTTAAACAGCGTGTCTCGCTGGTTGACACCTCACAACTCCGTCATCAACCTAGACGGTACATGTAGTCTAGTGTAATGACTTGGGTCAATTAGCATGAATTAAGGTCATTTACTGTCATACAATCCCGTGATTATTAAGGTTGAAGGTAGAATGGGTGATTGGGAGGGAGGTCATGTAGTATAAGGATCGCGGTGGTACGACCATTAAACACGATGGTACGACCCTTCACTACGAAGGGTAGACCATTGAACACGATGGTACGACCCTTCACTACGAAGGGTCGACCATTGAGCCACTGTGGTACGACCACTGAGCACGATGGTACGACCCTTGCATGTGCTGGTCTGGCTCTCGCACATTTCTCCCTCACCCCAGTTCCCACTGGTCAAGCAACATCTTCACCCCAGTTCCCACTGGTAGAGTATCATCCTCACCCCCACCTTCCACTGGCAAATGGATTACATTCACCCCAGTTCCTGTGGTAGCTCCTATTATCACCCCCCCTTCAGCACAGCCTTTTATTAAGAGACGTAAGTAGGCCAATGGTCGCTGCCTGTATCTTGTAACATCACTCTAAGCGTGAAGCAGCTCGTAAAAATGCGTCAGACATGGTTCTCCTTGACGAAGATGTAGGGTAAGGAACTCGCTGAGGTTGTTTTTTTGGGGGGCTGATGTCTCCACCCAACCCCACCCCGTGGAAACTAACCCAACCCCTCCCTCCATCCTCCCTCTCCCTCAGTCGCGGCGTCTTGATGCTTGAGCGTGGCTTACGTTCGCTCGTCCTTTGCGACATGTCTTCCTTCCCTCGCGCGTATCGTAAGGTCGATGTGTTCTAGGCGTCGGCGATCAGAGCAATACGTTGTCATCGGATGTTGTGCGTTGCTGTTGGATGCTGTGCGTTGCTGTTGGATGCTGTGCGTTGCTGTCGGATGTTGTGCGTTGCTGTCGGATGTTGTGCGTTGCTGTCGGATGTTGTGCGTTGCTGTCGGATGTTGTGCGTTGCTGTCGGATGTTGTGCGTTGCTGTCGGATGCTGTGCGTTGCTGTCGGATGTTGTGCGTTGCTGTCGGATGTTGTACGTTGCTGTCGGATGTTGTGCGCTGCTGTCGGATGCTGTGCGTTGCTGTCGGATGTCGCCCCTCTGTCGGGGTGTGACTGGATGAAGTAGGGGAGGACTGACAGTCATTTCAGTCCTCACCGGTCGACTGTTGGAGTGTGTGGGAGGACCGACTGACAGAATGAGAGCTCCGACAGAGACGCTGATCCTGGCGTGTGACGCCCTTAGCGCTGGGGGAAGGGGCGTGTGTCTCGTGGTCGTAGTACAGAAGCCCAGTTGGTCCATTTCAAGCACTTGGCAAGGTGTGTGGGTGGGGAAGTGTCGTGACTGGTTGCTTGAGGAAGGGGGTGGGTTCGCTTGAGGAGGAGGGGAGGAAGGGTGGGATCGCTTGAGGAGGGGGGTGGGTGTGTAAATTAAGTCCCCAACCCCGACGAGGAACACTCGCGCTTTTATAAATACGAAATTCAGTTCGGACATAAAGATTAAGAGATGACAGAGCGCGACAAGAGCTTTGGGGGGGATTTACAGGAATGGGGCCAGGCAGCGGGCACACGGCTGACCCCCTGGAGGAGTCTTGATGACTGGTTTCGAGTTCTCTAATGAGTAGAATTGAGAACAGATCGCCCAGATACCATATTAGCTGGGTCAGTAGTCACTGAGGTGGCTGATTGTGTGGGTGTAAGATGCTGCTGGCGGCCTTCACTGCTGCCTTGGGTCAGTCACTGTTGGGGGGGAGGGTTAGTTAGCTGTAGCTGCTCGTGGCGGCCTTCACTGCTGCCTTGGGTCAGTCACTGTTGGGGGGGAGGGTTACTTAGCTGCTGGCGGCCTTTACTGCTGCTGTGGGTCAGTCACTGTTAGAGGGAGGGTTAACTACTGCTGGCCTTCACTACTGCTTTGGGTCAGTCACTGTTAGAGGGAGGGCTAACTACTGCTGGCCTTCACTGCTGCTTTGGGTCAGTCACTGTGGGGGAGGTTTAGCAGCTCCTGCTGGCCTTCACTGCTACCTTGGGTCAGTCACTGTGTGTGGGGGGGGGGAGGGTTAGCTGCTGGTGCTGGCCTTCACTGCTGCCTTGGGGGTGATGCAATGAAGACCTGGCCACCACACCTCACCCACCCTTACTCCAACGATCACCGCAACGGTAGGATAGTCCAGCTAGGTACCTTAGCTCGAGGACACTGTCGTTCGACACCCTTAATTGTCCTTTTATTTTCCTTTGAGAATGTCCAGATGGTGTTTTCTCACCGCTTCGAAGGCCTGTAAGTTCCCCCTTTTACCTCGTCTGGTTTATGACTGGTGGGGGGCAGATAACCCCACATCACCCCTTTTTCTCCATAGCCCATAGAGACCAAGTTCCTATCCTTCAGGTCACCAGACCAGCTGATGATGAACCCCCGACCTTGAGCACGACCCAGGACGCTGTCGGTCCAGGAAAGGGCTGTTGACCTGGTTTTAGACCTGGGCGCCTAACGAGGTGTGTCCTACCTTCCCCCCAGTGTTGCTAGGATAGACCGAGACGCCAGGGGCACCTCAGGATTGCCCCCCGCCTTGACTGAGGGGGGGGTTCTTTTCCTTGACCGGGGGGACTTTGACTGAGGGGGGAGGCTTTACCTTGACTTGGGGGACTTTTCCTTGACTTGGGGGACTTTTCCTTGACTGGTTGGACTTTTCCTTGACTTGGGGGACTTTTCGTTGACTTGGGGGACTTTTCGTTGACTTGGGGGGACTTTTCCTTGACTGGGGGGACTTTTCCTTGACTGGGGGGACTTTTCCTTGACTGGGGGACTTTTCCTTGACTGGGGGGACTTTTCCTTGACTGGGGGGACTTTTCCTTGACTGGGGGGACTTTTCCTTGACTGGGGGGACTTTTCCTTGACTGGGGGGACTTTTCCTTGACTGGGGGGACTTTTCCTTGACTGGTTGGACTTTTCGTTGACTTGGGTGACTTTTCCTTGACTTGGGGGGACTTTTCCTTGACTGGGGGGACTTTTCCTTGACTGAGGGGGGCTTTTCCTTGACTAGGGGGTATTGAGAGTATTGTCTATCACAAATTATCTTTGCAATAAGATCCAGTAGGTTCACTTCATAATCTTTTCGTCCAGGAAAGTATTAACTTAAATCAACATTTGTTAAAAATATATTTTTACAAAATTTTAACAAATTTTAGATACACATTTTTCACGTTGTAGTGACTGTGTCTTAATAAACTTAGCTACGTGGTCTGAAATACTAAGAAAAATGACACAGAGCTTTGAAATGTACATGGCAGACTTGTGAACAGTATACTAATGATACGAGGGAAGTACATAGATTATAGTCACCACTTTGATAATTATGAATAAATTACCACTTTTATCATTATGAATAAATTGCTACTTTTATAAATCATGAATAAATGACCACCATTATAATCATAACTTAATGAATCCTCCATCAGACTTGATGTAGCGAACAATTCAGACCTTGACTGAAGCAGGTGACTGGAGCAGATGACTGAAGCTGGTGACTGAAGCAGGTGACTGAAACAGGTGACTTAAGCAGGGTGACTGAGGCAGGAAACTCAAAGCAGATGACTGAAGCAGGTGACTGAAGCGGGTGACTGAAGCAGGAGAGCTCTTTTTATTCGCTCGAAGGAAAGCACTATTTTTCCCACCTCTCACCCGAATTTTGTACATGGCCAACACGCAGCGCTGTCATAAGAATCTTGTTTGTGTGTTCTCTCTCTCTCTCTCTCTCTCTCTCTCTCTCTCTCTCTCTCTCTCTCTCTCTCTCTCTCTCAAGTGGTAATAAAAGCTATTTATGTGACAACTGCGAAAAAGAGGGTGGGGTGGTGTGTGTACTACTGCTGCTGCTGGGGTCGGGGTACACAAGTTTGTAAGACGTGCGTCGCTTTGAGGTCCCGATGGAGAAGTGAAGGGTCATATATATGTGTGTGTGTATATATATATATATATATATATATATATATATATATATATATATATATATATATATATATATGTTCCCCCTCCCCCCCTCCCCGTGTGCGTGTTCACGATTGTGGAAATCCCTTATCGCTACACGGAAGTGCGTCTCGTAGAAGAGAGAGAGAGTGCGTTGCTCGTGGTCGAGTGCGTTGCTCGAGATGGAGTGCGTTGCTCGAGATGGAGTGCGTTGCTCGAGATGGAGTGCGTTGCTCGAGATGGAGTGCGTTGCTCGAGGTGGAGTGCGTTGCTCGAGGTGGAGTGCGTTGCTCGAGGTGGAGTGCGTTGCTCGAGATGGAGTGCGTTGTTCGAGGTGGAGTTCGTTCTTGAACGCTTTCTTGATGGTCTTCCATCACGAACGCACTTTTCCTTATCGCTTCTGGAATCGTATGACAAGAGGGGGTTGGGGTAGCCAGGGGGAGGGGTGGGTTGGGGGTCTTGTGTGAGATAAGTATATGAAAGTACTGCATCACTTTACTATAAGTAATACTCTCAAGTTTGTAAGAAAAATAGACGTTGTCAACTTATAACTTAAGTCGACACCTCCACCTCATGTGGAGATGGACGCTGCCACACACTTCATAATTTCAAACTCAGTCTTGGGGTGTTGTTTGGATTTTTTTCTTTTTAGATTATGAATTCATCTTTGTAATTAATGATTGCCCCCTTAGAATTAATGATTGCCCCCTTAGAATTAATGATTGACCCCGTAGAATTAATGATTGCCCCCGTAGAATTAATGAAACTTCTTCTCATCTACTTGCCAGTAGCAATCAAGGGTTCCACCCTCAGTGACGCAAGAGCTCCTCCTTCAGTGACACAAGGGCTCCACCCTCAGTGACACAAGGGCTCCTCCCTCAGTGACACAAGGGCTCCTCCCTCAGTGACACAAGGACTCCTCCCTCAGTGACACAAGGGCTCCACCCTCAGTGACACAAGGGCTCCACCCTCAGTGACACAAGGGCTCCTCCCTCAGTGACACAAGGGCTCCACCCTCAGTGACACAAGGGCTCCTCCCTCAGTGACACAAGGGCTCCTCCCTCAGTGACACAAGGGCTCCTCCCTCAGTGACACAAGGACTCCTCCCTCAATGACACAAGGGCTCCACCCTCAGTGACACAAGGGCTCCTCCCTCAGTGACACAAGGGCTCCACCCTCAGTGACACAAGGGCTCCTCCCTCAGTGATGCCGGAGAAGTCCTGAAGGTGTGACCAATTTGGTCGTGTTGAAGCCAAGGTGAGCGGAACTTCCACCCACCCACAGTACCTCAGCAAGACTTGTTCCTCCTGAAGGTGGTTCTCCTCACCTGCTCCTGAAGGGGGGCGCAAGGTCGCATCCCAATGGTATATTTAACTCCGGGGTGTCTCCAGGGGCGGACGCGGCCCCCACCCACAGGTGGTGCTGTAAGAGTGCCTGGGACGTCCTTCTTCCAGTGAGGCCTGTAACTGTAGTCCTGTATGACCTGGAACTGTAGCCCTGTATGACCTGGAACTGCAGTCCTGTATGACCTGGAACTGGAGCCCTGTATGACCTGGAACTGGAGTCCTGTATGACCTGGAAAGGTTATTGTGTTCCTGGTTCAGTCGTGGGATGTGTCACGGGGTGTGTGTGTGTGTGTCTGGCTTCGCCGTTCCCTCGGGAGGGTCGTAAGGCCTCAGAAGGCGTGCACGTGTGTGTGTGTATGTGTGTGGAGCAGACCCTCAGCAACGGAAGAAGTAGAAAAACATCTACCCAGTAGACAACCCAGAGGAAAGTTCTTACTGAAATCCATGTCATTTACTTCCCTCCTCAAGCATCTCAGACGTTGTGACGGAGGTCCCCCACCCCCGCGATTGAGAATGTTTCCGTGGGGTCTTGAAGGATTGGATCGTTTATATTAGAGGCTTGTATTCCTTTGTGTTTCTGTGGGGTCTTGAGGGATTGGATCGTTTATATTAGAGGCTTGTATTCCTTTGTGTTTCTGTGGGTCTTGAAGGATTGGATCGTTTATATTAGAGGCTTGTATTCCTTTATAAGGTTCATATTGTACTGAGAGAGAGAGAGAGAGAGAGAGAGAGAGAGAGAGAGAGAGAGAGAGAGAGAGAGAGAGAGAGACGTGTCTCTCACGACTTATGACCTTAAAATCCCATAGCGTCTCGGGCTCCGCCAGTATTCCGACAGCACACACACACTTGAGTCTTGCTTGCCCTTCGCTGCTTCGAAGCTGCTTTTTAAACCATTTCTAACCAAACCAGTTTTCATCGCTACTGTCAGGAATCTTGATGCGTATGACACACTCCCAAGTGAACATGTCTCTCGCTCTTCAGAATGACACAATTGTCCCCCAGAAATGTTCTCACAGTCTAAATTCTTTTTGTGTGTTTTTTCAAGGTTTTTTAAAAGCATTTTCTTGTTATTCCAGTGGACCCATATATGACTTATATATATTTGAGTGCACTTATATACGCTTCAGTACCAGCCGAATTTACTTAAGACTAGATCCTTTTCTTCTTAAGTTTTAGTTTCATTTTTATTACAATGGAGAGAAAAATTTATGTTGTGAAGCGTTACCTGCCTACAACCATCATGTGTTGTTATAACCTGGGAAGAAGTGTGTCGACTGGAGGTGGTTGTGATGAATATTTTAAATCTAGGCAACCCCTTGTTACAACTTTATTACAACACTTCCTTACAACCTTAAGATACCACCCAGCCCTATATCCTCGAGATACAACCCTTGCCTTGCGATTTCGAGCTACAACCTTTTATTACAATCCTGTTGTTACAGAGCTTGTTATACACCTTCCTGGGTGTTTAGTGAATCACTTATACTAGTGAATAGAAGGAAAGGTTGTATGATGTATAATAAGACACTTTGGTTGTAGAATGAAAGGTTGTATGGTTTATAATAAGGCACTTTGGTTGTAGAATGAAAGGTTGTATGGTGTATGATAAGACACCTTGGTTGTAGAATGAATGAGAAATGTTTGATGAGCTATGAGGAGGAATCTGGACCAGAGATTTTGGTCAATACACACAAGGACAAATGCCAAAGAAATTCTAAGGAATTTGATCCGCGTTCTTCAGCAACCTGGAGAGTAGAGGAACGTGTTCTTGAGGAACATGAAGAACATGTGTGGGTCCATCCCTGGAGAACTTACCCCCAGGGGGGAAGGGGTAGGGTTCTTGGTGGCTCCCAAGTGATTCTGTGACTTCCCAGGGGCCATTGGCTGGCTCACCAGGGACTTGACATCCCCAGGGGGCCTGGTGTTTCCCCAAGGGCCTGGTGTTTCCTCAAGGGTCTGGTGCTTCCCCTGTGGCCTGATGGATCCCCAGAGGCCTGTTGCTTCCCAAGGAGCTTGGTGTGTCCTCAGGGGCCTGGTGTTTCCCCAAGGGCCTGGTGCTTTTCCCAAGGGCCTGATCTTTCCCCAGGGGCTTGGTGCTTCCCCAAGGGCCTGATGTTTACCAAAGGGCTTGGTGCTTCCCCAAGGGCCTGGTTTTTCCCAAAAGGCCTGGTGGTTCCCCAGGGGCCTGATCTTTCCCCAAGGGCCTGATGTTTCCCCAGGAGCCTGGTCCTTCTCCAGGGACCTGGCGCTTCCCTAGAAATCATTTACGACCCTAAAACTAATTTCCAGACAAAGAATTTACCACAAAAGAAATTCCATGGCTCATAAGAACCACCTCTTACTAGGTACTAGAAACGTATATCTAGAATCAAAACTTCATAGTACCCCTGAGTGATTACATTTTACATATGACAGATTGGATTCAAGATTTCATTATGGACATTTGTCTCATTTCCCTCAGCAAGGAAGTAAACAGACAATCTTATATATCTGTAAACACATCAGAATTACTGGCGTATGTATATGTCTTGTATGCAAAGATAGACTCGTTTTCTTTGTGACCAAGTGTGGATGTTGCTTAACAGAAACTGTCTGTTGATGTTTCTTCCTATTAAGGAACTTTGATTGTCTTCTGGTGTCCCTATTAAGGAACTTTGATTGTCTTCTGGTGTTCCTATTAAGGAACTTTGATTGTCTTCTGGTGTCCCTATTAAGGAACTTTGATTGTCTTCTGGTGTCCCTATTAAGGAACTTTGATTGTCTTCTGGTGTCCCTATTAAGGAACTTTGATTGTCTTCTGGTGTCCCTATTAAGGAACTTTGATTGTCTTCTGGTGTCCCTATTAAGGAACTTTGATTGTCTTCTGGTGTCCCTATTAAGGAACTTTGATTGTCTTCTGGTGTCCCTATTAAGGAACTTTCATTGTCTTCTGGTGTCCCTATTAAGGAACTTTGATTGTCTTCTGGTGTTCCTATTAAGGAACTTTGATTGTCTTCTGGTGTCCCTATTAAGGAACTTTCTTTGTCTTCTGGTGTCCCTATTAAGGAACTTCTAGTCTTATGGTGTTACTATCAAGGAACTTTGATAATCTGTTGGTGTTCCTTAATATGAAAGGAATTTTCATAACGTGTTACTTTAATGTGTATTTTTTTTAGAGTCACTTGGCAAAAGGGCCCATCCCACTTGATCCCTGCTTTATAATCACTATTCTTCTTTAGATCTCCGATAAGGAGTAATATTGATGATGAATATTAAGCAGTAAGGCATCACGCACACGTGGAAAGATTAGTATTAATCGATACATAAACCTAGAAAATAGAGTACTTCTTGGATGGAGTGTATGTCTTATCATCTGCCACGGTTCCCCACCAACTGTGTCATGAGCCACCAGCATGATGGACAACGCAAGCCTCTACAATCACTAAATCATTTTCACTTTGTTTTTCTATTTACTCCGTCAACAAAGTGGACCTCCATGCAAATCATTAATTAGCAAGAACATCCACAGAACTGAAACTCGACCCGACACCAGCGGTCTCACCCGACGTCGCTCATAGCTGGATGAGAAAAAAAAAAGAAGGGAGAGAGAGAGAGAGAGAGAGAGAGAGAGAGAGAGAGAGAGGGAGAGAGAGAGAGAGATAGGATCCAACCCCACCCAGACCACTTTGTCGCGGAATCTGATCCTGTGGTGTGCGAGCGATGCGATGCTCAGCGTTGCGCGGGAGAGGCTCAGATCCGACGCTCTTGTGCTGGGGTCGTGACGTTTATAAAGTGATGTTTAGGAATATCGCTAGAAGGAGGGGATTGGAATAGCTTGGCTTGGCTAGGATTCGTGATTGGATCATTACGGCGATCTACACCAGAGTCTAATCCATCCAGGGGGAACATGAGTGCATTGTAACTGAAGTATTCACGACGTCATTCGTTATAGAACCCGACGTGTTTATTTACGTTGTAGTTTGTTGTGGGCGGTTCCATGACTCAGGGTAAACAAACTGGGGAAAATGTTGCACTTCTTTAAGGCTCAATCAGGAGGTGTGGGGTAACTGTACCTGTGGGACGGGGATGTACCGTGCACTACTAGCATTATGGTACCGTATCTCCCTCTCAGATCATGGTACCATGTGTCGCTTTATGGTACCGTACCTCCAAATCATGGTACCATGGACCGCTTTATGGTACCGTACCTCTCAAATCATGGTACCATGTACCGCTTTATGGTACCGTACCTCCTCAAATCATGGTACTATGTACCGCTTTATGGTACCATACCTCCAAATCATGGTACCATGTACCGCTTTATGGTACCATACCTCCAAATTATGGTATCATGTACCGCTTTATGGTACCGTACCACCTTCTCAGATCACAGTCTCGTGTTAACACCATGCGTCTTAAGAAGGACCCTTGGCACACGTCAGTTACTATGGAGTCCATGATATCAAGGTGTCTTATCCGAGCATGGACATCATGACCATAGCTTTTAATAATACCTAGTGCATGACCATTAGTTCGATTTCAATGCGTACGTCTTCCGCGGATGAACGCTTCTGTGTAATTGATGCGTAACGCTGTGTATCTCTCGCGGCCCCCTCTCTTAGAGGCACATGTAGGGGGTGGGTGGAGGGAGCGTATCAGATGGCGACTGTATCCTAGGACACGTCTTTTGACCAAGAAAGAACAAGCGGCAGACATCTGGTAAACACAGCACCAGCAGCAGACGGGAGGAGCCCCTGGAGCGCTAAACACGCCTCGAAAGGGCAACAGAGAGGCCGAAGTATAGCGATGGAGATGGGAGGGAGGGGGTGTTTTTGCGCCTCCTCCTGCTGTCACCATCTTGCTATACGCCACAGATCTGTACGCAGGGCCCGCTCATTTCCTTTGGGCATCGCCAGCTCTCTCGAGAGATAAAGCCAGAACTCATTGTCACATGTTTGTAGGGGAGGAATGAGGAAGGAAGGTTAGCGCCCGCCCCCCACACTCAATGGGCGTTGGAGACAAGATAAATAAACAGGAGGTTCTCAACGGATGAGAGAAAGAGAGAGAGAGAGAGGAGGAGGAGGAAAGGAAGGGCAGAGGGGGGGGTCTGGGTGCTGCTGCTGCTGCTGCTGCTAACCACCTAATGGCTTCGTTACGCAAGATGGTGGCCAACAGCTTACCCACCCCCACCATATCACCACCACATAGCCATAAACAAGGGGACTGTCTTTCAGCGCGCGCCTTCAGTACGGGCCATCTTCGTCCTACAGAGTTCCGCCTTTTGCATGTCGTCTCTCTGGGCCGTCTGCGCCACACAGACAGTCACAGAAAGGATGTGTGAAACTATTTCTATGCAACAATAAGGTCAGGAGGCTTGAGGGCGAGGGGGGGAGGGGCGTCTTCTGTGGGGGCTGTTGTCTTCAAAGTCTGTCGTCCGTGGAGGCTGAGTCTGTCGTCCGTGGAGGCTAAGTCTGTTGTCTGTGGAGCCAGAGTCTGTTGTCTGTGGAGCCAGAGTCTGTTGTCTGTGGAGCCAGAGTCTGTTGTCTGTGGAGCCAGAGTCTGTTGTCTGTGGAGACAGAGTCTGTTGTCTGTGGAGACAGAGTCTGTTGTCTGTGGAGACAGAGTCTGTTGTCTGTGGAGACAGAGTCTGTTGTCTGTGGAGACAGAGTCTGTTGTCTGTGGAGACAGAGTCTGTTGTCTGTGGAGACAGAGTCTGTTGTCTGTGGAGACAGAGTCTGTTGTCTGTGGAGCCAGAGTCTGTTGTCTGTGGAGACAGAGTCTGTTGTCTGTGGAGACAGAGTCTGTCGTCTGTGGAGCCAGAGTCTGTTGTCTGTGGATTGGGAGCCACGCGCACTTGTATCGACCATCCACTTTATAAGTGATTGTAAGTGTTATGTAAGTGATTTTAAGTGTTATGTATAAGTGTAGAACTCTAGTTTATGATATAGTTTTGCCAATAGGGGTTTAATGAATGGGTCTCGCCCAGCAGGGGTCTATGCTTACACATTCATCCTTTATTCATCACACATTCATCATCTATCCATCACACATTCATCATACATTCGTCATATATTCATCACTCATTCATCCTACATTAATTACACATTCGTCATACAGTAATCACACATTCATCATACATTCATCACACATTCGTCATACGTTAATCTTAAATTCATCATACATTCATCACACATTCATCACACATTCGTCATACATTCATCATACATCCATCACATATTCATCACATTCATCACACATTAATCATACATTCGCCATACGTTAATCCTACATTCATCATACATTAGTCATGCATTAATCATACATTCATCACACATTCGTCATACACTCATCACACATTCATCATACCTTCATCACACATTCATCATTCACTCATCACTCACACACTCATCATTGATCAACGACTCGCGTTTGATCACTCAACGATGATTACGTCACCTTCTACGTGTCCTGTGGCGTAACCGCCCTACTTTAAACAACCCCCATCCCCCCCACCGTGCTCGTTAGCTACGTACTGCCACTGACCCACTAACCTTACCTCCGCCTTTGAAATGTAAAGAAGATGGGAGCTGGGGAGAGAAAAATATGGGTGAGGGGAAAGAGGAGGGAGGGAGGGAGGAGAGAGGGGAGGGAGTGTGTGTGTGTGGGGGGGTGGATATGGTTGGTCGTGGGGGGGGGGCGGTATGGATGAAAGCGTTGCAGACGACGTAACGCCATGGCGAGGTGGGGGGGGGGCGGCGTAGGGGGGTGGGGTCGTCGTCCTCCTAAGACGACAACATCTTCCTGTCGTCCACACACACACACACACACGTACACACACGTACACACACACACACACACACACACACACACACACACACACACACACACACACACATACACCGGTCTCGCCCCTCCCAGCCCCTCAGCACCTCAGCACCCCAGCCCCTCAGCGCCCCAGCCCCCCAGCGCCCCAGCCCCCAGCAGTCTTGAGATTTTCCGTGTCAGGGAACCGCTGACGAAGGGGGGTCCTGACAGCTTCCCCCCCACCCAACTCCACTCCACATGTCACGCTTCTCTCTCTCTCTCTCTGTCTCTCTCTCTCTCTCTCTCTCTCTCTCTCTCTCTCTCTCTCTCTCTCTCTCTCTCTCTATGACCTACTGACCCTCGCGAAACGGGGCAGGATTTGGGGAGATAACGTTGACAGGCTCGTCCAAAACCCCTCTTCACCCTCATTACGGGGAGATAACATTGACAGCTACGTCCAGAACTCCTCTTCACCCTCATTACGGGGAGATAACATTGCCAGTGTGATCCAGCAGCCCTCCCCAACCTCTTTATGGGGAGATAACATTGCCAGGGTGGTCCAGCAGCCCTCCCCAACCTCTTTATGGGGAGATAACATTGTCAGGGTGGTCCAGCAGCCCTCCCCAACCTCTTCATGGGGAGATAACATTACCAGGGTGATCTAGCAGCCCTCCCCAACCTCTTCATGGGGAGATAACATTACCAGGGTGATCCAGCAGCCCTCCCCAACCTCTTCGTGGGGAGATACCATTGCCAGGGTGATCCAGCAGCCCTCCCCAACCTCCTCATGGGGAGATAACATTAGCAGGGTCGTAGAGAACTCCTCCCCAACCTCCTCATGGGGAGATAACATTAGCAGGGTCGTAGAGAACTCCTCCCCAACCTCCTCATGGGGAGATAACATTAGCAGGGTCGTAGAGAACTCCTCCCCAACCTCCTCATGGGGAGATAACATTAGCAGGGTCGTAGAGAACTCCTCCCCTAATCCTATCTTGTACAGTTCTGCTTAGATTTTGTTCCATATGTTCTAAAAGGCATGTGTTCACCTTGTTCATCATGTTATTAAAGAAGTGTTCCCTGGGGTTATTTCCCTGTGTTGTTCACAACGTATACGTAATGTTATCATAGTCGTGTTTCTTATATTACTAGCTGTGCGTTCCTTATGTTACTGATGGCGTGTTCCTTATATATCTAGCAGCGCGCGTTCCATTTGTAACGTGTTCCTTCTATTACCAAGCAGCGCGTTCCGTATGTTGCAGACGGCGCGTTCCTTGTACCCCCCCACGGAATATACAATGCCATCAGTCAAGACTCAAGCCTCACTCGCCTTCGAGTTCCTGGTTCACTTCGCGACCTTGCTTGCTAGCCAGGGCGGCGGGGGTCTCGAACTGTACTTCCTCATTGTTCGGGTCGTTACATCTCCCTCGTTCAACCCTCGTTCAGGCTATAAAACATGAGAGTGTGTGTGGTTAACCCGTGTGGGGTTAAGTTAAACCCCGAGTTCCGAGAAGGTGTTTATTTGGTGTCACATCTTGCGTGGAGGTTAATTTTAGTGTATTATCCTTCCGTGGAGGTTAATTTTGTTGATTATCATGATTTGATAAAGCACCTTGGAGGTCGGGGTGGGTGGGGGGGGGGATTAATTTAAATGGCTTGATACTCAAACTATTTAAAAGGCGTCTGGTTTATTATATACAAGAGAATTGACAGACGCCGCAAGACATGGTGTATTTATTTCAATCTAAAAGTCATCTCAAGGATGTTTCCTTGAAATTTTATTACCCTCGTATAATGAACTTAAAAAAAAAAGATGAGGAACGTGAGGCTGTTGTAACTGGGTGATCACAGAGCAAAGCCGCCATGTCAATATTGAAACGTTTTTGAAAGAAAAAAAAAAAAAAATTCGCCTCCCCCCGCTCGGAAAAATCCCTCATTGGCAACTTTTGCGATTCCAAAAGTTTCCATGGCAGCTTTTGCGATTCTAAAAGTTACCAAAGTTTATATATATATATATTTATTTACATCTTTTCCCCCCTAGTTATCATATTTGTTCTTGACATGATTCTTATCGTCGTGTTTCATCATCCTCATCCCTCATGCCTCGTTATCTTACACCTAATACTTATATTTATCAGTGAATCTGCTCATCACATATAATCGTACTTCATGTGTTTATCATGTTTCATCAAGCTCATCTTTCTTGCCTAATTGTCCTTAACCCAGTATTTATCAAAATCAGCTAATGTGTTCCCAGTGCGCACATGTATGTATGTGTGCAGGCATGTATGTACGCAGGCATGTATGTACGTATGTATGTACGTACGTACGTATCCTGCAGTGTTGGTAAATATCATAAACATTTATGTCGGATTTTGTGATGATTTCGCGATAAGAGCCTCATTTCATGTCTCTTCATTTATGTATAATTTCGAGGGTAATATCAGAGCTCGTATGGGGAAAAAAATATTATATCACACACATTAATTTGGATATTTACATTTAATTTTGTAAATCTTTCCATCTTTCTCCTTCCTCTTTAGTCTTTATCAGAAACATATGTTGGGTTAAGAGGAGTTGGGAATGATACACATGTTAATGGCTGGAGGGGAAAAAAAGCTGATATCTTGTTGTGAGTTATTGCCTTTGTATATATTTTGTATGAGTTAGTAGCATATATGGTTTGGTATATCTTATATGGGAGATGGCATGGCTAGGGTGAATATATCTGAAGAGCGTGGAGCCAAATTTATAGTCCCTTGGAGGGAATGATGAACAGCTGGGTTGCCTGTGGGTCGGCTGTCTTATTCAGGACCCAACTCATAATTCGTGTGTTTCATATGAAATATATTTCTTGTGAGGAGTATATTTCATGTGTGAGGTGTGTTCCGTATGCAATGTGCTCAGGACAGTATAAAGCAATACATCACATTACAAAATGGGCTCAAGAGAGTAAAGAGCGGGCTCAAGACGGTATAAAGTGGGCTCAACACGGTGCTCACACACGCTGTAAACATCACCATATCGTTTGCTGTCTATTTTCAAATATAATTGGCTTCTTATGCCGTCAAAGATCGCTACTCCTGCCTTGTCGCAACAGTGCAACACAGTTTATAATGACTGTCATAATATTAAGGGATCAGTTTAACATTTTAGAAATACCACTTCGTACATACTGATCACAAATGACTTACAGGATGGAAAATGTAGGAAAAAATATATCGCCTTCGGACACAAATGGTATTTTATTTCTTATTTGTTTCAGTATCATACCCGAGCGCCATCACTGAACACTGCCCATCCGCTACATACACGATCAGTGCACAACAACACACACTGTTGAGTTCACTCGGTACTTGGGTACACTTTGCCGGAGAAATATGTGAATACATTAACTGATGACCTAATGTCGTGCCTAGCTTGGAGCCAAGGTCATTCTACAGGCATCTACAGCAGATGGATTGTTAGCGCTTGCAATGACGTCTTTCATTAGCATACCCTGTGTGTCACTATCCCATGTAAAGTGATTTTGATTTGAAGGGGGCTGCTGACTCTGTGTGTGTGTGTGTGTGTGTGTCTACCAAGATTTTTCCCTTTGACCGATGTTGATTACCCTAAGGGCGATGAAGCGGCCCTTGAACGCGACGATATGGCCCCTTGCGTCGAATGGCACTGCCCTTTGACCTGACACTCCTTAATGGGGGGTGAGGGGTGAGTGTAGCAGTAGTCACAGCCATGTGGGAACCACTCTTCGTACCCCCCGCTGGTCCCCACGGCGCCGTGGTCTTCATACCCCCAACCTCCCTCCAGCAGCAGCGCCCTCCATGCCCCGGACCCAGAACTACTCACCCTTTCCATTCCTTTCGGTGGGATCAATCCACAAACACCAAACGCGTAAAGCTAAACATCTCCCCACTATCGGTTGCTTCATCACACAACAGACTGGTCGATCCTACGAACCAGAGCGAACCCAGATCACACACACACAGACACACACAGACACACACAGACACACACACAGAAAACGTTATTATTGACATTTCTTGAGGAACCCCACGTCATATGCCACGAACGGCCGGGCGTAGAAGCGTGAGCAAGACATCAAGGGGTAAGGTGATCTCTTGTAGTTATGACATGGCAAACAAGCTCGTAAAACCCCCCCAACCCGTTTAGAATAATCAACACAATTTCCACGCGGGAACAGATAACTGTTGGCGGCGAGCGTCGCAGAGCTGGAGCACGCATCACTAGTGTGGTGCCTCCAGGGGAGGCACACACAGCTGTAGGAGGGTTGCTCACCAGTGTGGTGCCTCCAGGGGAGGCACACACAGCTGTAGGAGGGTTGCTCACCAGTGTGGTGCCTCCAGGGGAGGCACACACAGCTGTAGGAGGGTTGCTCACCCGTGTGGTGCCTCCAGGGGAGGCACACACAGCTGTAGGAGGGGTGCTCACCAGTGTGGTGCCTCCAGGGGCACACAGCTGTAGGAGGGGTGCTCACCCGTGTGGTGCCTTCAGGGGAACTGTAGGAGGGGTACTCACCAGTGTGGTGCCTTCAGGGGCACAGCTGTAGGAGGGGTGCTCACCAGTGTGAAGCCTTCAGGGTAGCTGTAGGAGGGGTGCTCACCAGTGTGGTGCCTTCAGGGGCACAGCTGTAGGAGGGGTGCTCACCAGTGTGGAGGCTCCTGACCCACTAGAGGGGGGGTCCCACCTGGTTTTTAGATTTAAGAGTAACTTCACAGTTACAATGTTACCAGAACAACATATTCCGTCTGGCATGTGACCTGACATGACCTGAAGTGACCTAACGTGACCTAACGTGAACTGATATGATCTAACGTGACATGAGCTAACGTGACCTGACATGACGTAACGTGACCTGAAATGACCTAACGTGACCTAGCGTGACCTAACGTGAACTGATGTGACCTAACATGATCTGATGTGACCTAACGTGACCTGATGTGACCTGAGATGACCTAACGTGACCTGACATTAACTAACATGACCTAACGTGACTTGTGACCTGACATGACCTGACGTGACCTAACGTGACCTGATGTGTCTTAACGTGACCTAATATGACCTAACGTGAACTAATGTGACCTAACATGATTTGATGTGACCTGACATGATCCAACATGACCTGACGTGACCTGCTGGGCCCTAACGTGACCTGACATGCGCTGACCCGTAACAACCACTGCCTCTCTGTAAACTATGTGTCCCCTTAACAAGCTCCACCCTATATGGCTTATATACAGTAACTACAAAAGCTTATACAACACCTTGCATGCACTACGGCCTCTTGTAGTGATGTATTATTGTAGTTAAACCAGAATACATCAGGAGAGGTGCGGTGATGGTGGCGAAGTGTGGTAATGGTGGCGAGGTGCGGTGATGGTGGCGAGGTGTGGTGATGGTGGCGAGGTGTGGTGATGGTGGCGAGGTGTGGTGATGGTGGTGAGGTGCGGTGATGGTGGCGTGGTGATGGTGGTGAGGTATGGTGATGGTGGCGAGGTGTGGTGATGGTGGCGAGGTGTGGTAATGGTGGCGAGGTGTGGTGATGGTGGCGAAGTGTGGTGATGGTGGCGAGGTGTGGTAATGGTGGCGAGGTGCGGTGATGGTGGCGAGGTGCGGTGATGGTGGCGAAGTGTGGTAATGGTGGCGAGGTGCGGTGATGGTGGCGAGGTGTGGTGATGGTGGCGAGGTGTGGTGATGGTGGCGAGGTGTGGTGATGGTGGTGAGGTGTGGTGATGGTGGCGAGGTGTGGTGATGGTGGTGAGGTGCGGTGATGGTGGCGAGGTGATGGTGGCGAGGTGTGGTGATGGTGGTGAGGTGCGGTGATGGTGGCGTGGTGATGGTGGTGAGGTATGGTGATGGTGGCGAAGTGTGGTGATGGTGGCGAGGTGTGGTGATGGTGGCGAAGTGTGGTGATGGTGGCGAGGTGTGGTGATGGTGGCGAGGTGTGGTGATGGTGGCGAGGCGTGGTAATGGTGGCGAGGTGCGGTGATGGTGGCGAGGTGTGGTAATGGTGGCGAGGTGTGGTGATGGTGGCGAGGCGTGGTAATGGTGGCGAGGTGTGGTGATGGTGGCGAGGTGTGGTAATGGTGGCGAGGTGTGGTGATGGTGGCGAGGTGTGGTGATGGTGGCGAGGCATGGTGATGGTGGCGAAGTGTGGTGATGGTGGCGAGGTGTGGTGATGGTGGCGAAGTGTGGTGATGGTGGCGAGGTGTGGTGATGGTGGCGAGGTGTGGTGATGGTGGCGAGGCGTGGTAATGGTGGCGAGGTGCGGTGATGGTGGCGAGGTGTGGTAATGGTGGCGAGGTGTGGTGATGGTGGCGAGGCGTGGTAATGGTGGCGAGGTGTGGTAATGGTGGCGAGGTGTGGTAATGGTGGCGAGGTGTGGTGATGGTGGCGAGGTGTGGTGATGGTGGCGAGGCATGGTGATGGTGGCGAAGTGTGGTGATGGTGGCGAGGGATTGGGCGTGTAGCGAAGCTTGAGATAAGGCAATGAAGCTTCTCATTTGATGAGCAGATGAGCTGAGATAAATTTGCCATGCTGGTAAATGACAAACACACACTGGCCTACAAGGGGCTGGTAATGGAGTCTCTCTCTCTCTCTCTCTCTCTCTCTCTCTCTCTCTCTCTCTCTCTCTCTCTCTCCACACACTGCTGAGGCGCTTGACCATGACGTCCACAGGAAGCTGACGTATTCGTTATAACAACGAAGTTACAGGGGGGGCGATGGGGCACTTGGGGGGGGGGGTATATCATATATGATATCACAAGACAGAGAATAGTACGAGGGTAATTTGCATACGATATATAACACCATAATGAAAAGGGGTGAAGAAAGTTATCGTACGGGGGGCGTTGCATACGATATATCAGAATATGATATGATATCACAAGACAGAATAGTACGGGGGTGATTTGCATACGATATCAGAATATATGATATGATATTATAAGACAGATGATAGTACGGGGGTGATTTGCATATGATATCAGAATATATATGATATGATATTACAAGATGATGAATACCGAAGACTTAAGTTTGATATATGAATGGGTATAGAAACTAGTGGACTGATATATGAATGGGTATAGACCCTAGTAGACTTATATATAAATGAACATAGACCCTAATAGACTTATATATAAATGGACATAGACCCTAGTGAACTTATATGAATGGTTATAGACCCTAGTGGACTTATATATGAATGGACATAGACCGTAGTGGACTTATATGAATGGGTATAGACCATAGTAGACTTATATATGAATGGACATAGACCCTAGTAGACTTATATATGAATGGACATCGACCCTAGTAGACTTATATATAAATGAACATAGACCCTAGTAGACTTACATATAAATGAACATAGACCCTAGTAGACTTACATATAAATGAACATAGACCCTAGTAGACTTACATATAAATGAACATAGACCCTAGTAGACTTACATATAAATGAAAATAGACCCTAGTAGACTTACATATAAATGAACATAGACCCTAGTAGACTTATATATAAATGAACATAGACCCTAGTAGACTTATATATAAATGAACATAGACCCTAGTAGACTTGCATATAAATGAACATAGACCCTAGTAGACTTATATATAAATGAACATAGACCCTAGTAGACTTACTTATGAATGAACATAGACCCTAGTAGACTTACATATAAATGAACATAGACCCTAGTGGACATATGCAGATATCACTAGTCGCGACGAATGCCTTTGCCAGCGATCCAGACGCGTATATAGCCGGGCGGTACCCACGTGGACAGGCAAAAAATCTAATAAGAAACCAACAACAGCAGTTCTTCCTAGGAAGTCGTGGATTATATTCCTGATACAGGATGTAGGGGGCGCGCCCCACCCACGCCCACCTCCCCCCACGCCACCCCACGCCCCACCTTTTTTTTTTGTTGTTTTTTTAAACGTCCACACATAAGCGTCGTCCTGTGAGAGACGATGCCGGACATGTGGGGTTCTGCAGGACACGTGGGGTTCTGGGTTTTGCAAGATACGTTAGCCTTGGGTACTTACAGGACACATGGGCCCTGGGCTCTTTCAGGACACATGGATCCTGGGTTCTTTCAGGACACGTGTGGTTCTGGGTACTACAGGACACGTGGGGTTCTGGGTTCTTTCAGGACACGTGGGGTCCTGGGTTCTACAGGACACGTGGGGCCTGGGTTCTTTCAGGACACATGGGTCCTGGGTTCTTTCAGGACATATGGGTCCTGGGTTCTTTCAGGACACGTGGGGTCTTGGGTACTACAGGGCACGTGGGACCCTGGGTTCCTTCAGGACACGTGTGGTCCTGGGTTCCTTCAGGACACGTGTGGTCCTGGGTACTGCAGGACACGCTGGGCTCTGGGATGACCTTTGCAGGGTATGTAAATCGTGCTGGCGTAAGGGGCTGGTGACCTTATCGCCGGACATGTGGTAAGACCTTGGAAATACCAGATCACACAAAAGATCACAGTGACCTTGGTAGAAAGGTGTGTGTGACCCTCCCTTTCCCAATGCTCTCCCGTGACCTCGGCATTAACCATGGGTCGAAGGTCAAGCCTTGGGCGAACATTAAGGTGGACACCCCCCCCTCCCACCCCCCTATTGGAGGAAGAAAGATCAGATGGGTGGGAAACCTTCGTCTCTATACGAACCACACAGACCACGCAGGCCCTTAAGGCAAGGTCCGTGTGAGGGGTGGTGGTCCGTCTGGCCTTAACGCTTGAAAAGATTTGAAAAAATAAGAAGAAAAAAGAAAACTTCTTCAAAGCCGTTGAAGCAAAGTCTTCTCTCTCTCTCTCTCTCTCTCTCTCTCTCTCTCTCTCTCTCTCTCTCTCTCTCTCTCTCTCTCTCTCTCTCTCGCACACCTCATGGCCTCCCCACCCACTAGACCTCACCTACAAATGGTCCACGCGGTTCGCCCTCCTCCTGCTTGAAGGGAGAGGAGGAAGGAGGAGGAGGTTTGGAGGGAGGAGGAGGTTTAGAGGTTTAGATGGAGAGAGGGGGGGAGGGGGCGTTCTTCCCCTCATTACTCCAATCACGTCACTCGACCGTGCGTGACCGCTAATTGGCCAGGGCGTAAACAAACTTGGGATTCACGTTTTGGTCCCGTCTCTCTCGACGCGCCCCCCCCCCCCCCCCCTTAACGATCACACCCCCCCCTCCCTAACACTAGTGTCTTCTCCCTACTGTCCTCTCCTCCGTCTTCTTTTCCAATGACGTCACATTCTATCCGTCACCTTAATACGTTGCGAGTGTGTAACGAACCAGTATGTGTCTGTGTGTGTGTGTGGTTCCACCCTCTTGACCTGTTTTACATACGTCGGTACGATCATACGACCCGTCACCTTCCGTTGTTACGATAACCCCCCCACACCCCCACCCCCTCCTTCCCCTCTTCTGTCGCAATCGTTGCCACACTTGGTATCTGTGACGTCATCCATTCGTATATTTAGGCATGATACCCTCCTGCCTCTCGACCACATCATTTGCATAAACCAAGAAATAACAGCCTCTCTCATTATAGCCATGTGGGCCACCGCAAGTGTCCCAGGGCCACACGGCAAGTGCGGGACACGACTGGGGTGGGATACAATGCTTTTAACCCCCAATCATTCCAGGAGGAAACCATACTTTTAGGCAGGTCATGACCATAGATCGTGAAGAGGTATGGTCCCAAAAGCCAAATCTTTGTGGTACTCCGCCAGTCACCCTCGACCCGTGTGGATAAGGTTCCTCCGATATGTGTCTTTTGTTCCCTCCTTCTGAGGTCATCTTCTGGCTATCCAGGGGTCCTTAATGGTCCCCCGTGCATGGTATACAGTGTCAAGTACACCCCTGGCATCCTACACACACACACAGACACTCGCCGGCCATATATATAGAGAGAGAGAGAGAAATCTTATCTTTCTCTTGAAATACAACTTGTGGGTTAATCCTCTCTGAAGCTATTTCTTTCTCTTCAGCATCGAGAAAGTCTGTCATTTCCCTAGAATCTTTTTGTCCCAACGCTCCTTTTGAATCTCTCTATTATCTTATTCTTTTTTCATGGTATTTCTATATTCCTCTCGAAGTGGAATAAGCCACTGTAGCTGGTTGAGTATCAACATCTTCAGAAGCACTTGGTATTTCAGGACGCTAAGGACCCACGGTAAAGATGGCCTTATATTTTGCGGTGCTGGACGGTATTTAGCCGAGGTATTATTATACATCACCTCTTCCATCTCAGAATTACCCCTGGGTTACTTATACAACGGCTGAGACATATGCAGATGAACCTATGTTCTGAAGGAGTGTGGCATGATCACGGATTTCTAAGCAGTGGTCCAAGTTCATTACAACATCAGTGAATTATCTTCGCAGGAACTGGAGGTCCGTGGCAACACGGACCACACAGACCCTAAGGTCTGTGAGAGAGGTGGTGTGGCCTGATTGCCACATGGTATATATGTGAAGGAGTTCAACAAGAAACAACAGGTCAGAAGGTAATTTGCTACCATTCTACAAGTACCTCGAGATGGTTGGGTTAGGTGCGATAGTCTCTTGTCTATGGTGTGTGGAAGGTGGTGATGAGAAAAGCAGGAATAGTGGAAGGAACTAAGATAGGATTGTTCAAGATGGTTCAGTCGTCTGTTCCTTCCGCTACCTCACCAAAGGACAAGTGAAATCGAGCGCATAACAAGGTTCCATTCCGGTACCAGTCGTCAGGTAGCTGTTGGTGGAGTGGGTCTTCCATGCTAACGGGTCCGACACGGGGTCCTCCAAGCTGAGCAGCCACGGAGAAGACAAGGAACCACCCACAACCACCTCACCCCGACACATACATGAAGCAGAGGCACCTGATTGTTGTCCAGATGAATCAAGATGTCATATTGAACTCATGTTGTTCCATGTCGAGCATGTTCCATGTCGCCTTATCGTTCCTCACCTCAGGTTGCCTCCTCGTTCTTCATCTGTCTCTCCTCCTCCTCCTCCTCCTCTTCTTTCTTCCTCCTCCTCCTCGTACACTTACTTACCTTCTGGCTTCCTCCATGGCCGAACCCCCAAGCCGCCCTTTCCCCCATGTCGTTATCAGAGTCTAACCAACGTCCTACGAGCGCGCGTTCCCTGGAACATGATCCCTCCAAGTGGCCACCTCGTCTTACTGTCATATATTTCCTCATTTGCACATCCTTAAGATTTAATTTGTTGGCGTAACAATTATATTTGTGTTTGGATATCTCGGCTTAGAATATGACGTCAGAAATATTCACAGCTTTTACGACACGTCGTAAACAAAGATGACATCAGAGGGGGGGATCTGTTTGCGCCCAGTTACCGACAGTCGCAACGCGTCAGAGGAAGAAAAAAAAAAGTCTCCCCCTCCTCCGACTTAATCGTATCAAAAGGTCTTTCATATCGGCGCCACGCCTTCCCGACAGCCCCAAAATGCTTTTAACGGCGCCGCCCCGCGACGACGAGAGAGAGGGGGAAAAAAAAAATAATGTCTCTGAGGCCGTGTCTTGCCTAAGCAGGGCCGCTGCCGAGTGAGTAAGCAAGAAGAACCCTTCGCTGGTGTGAAGGGTGACCTGGGAGCGAAGACGTTGTCAAGGGCGACCCCGAGGGAAATGGGGCGGTCCAATCGGGTCTTTTTAAGCTTTCGGGTCTGTTGGGTCGTCAGATGGCATCTGGATAACGACGAGGGTCAAGTGGGACGAGTGAACTAGCCTGGGTATGGAGGGTGGAAGCTTATTTTTGATGAGAAGGGAGGTAAGGCTTGTATGGGTTGGAAAAATTTACAGGGTAGGCTCTGGTAGGCTAAGAGGATTAGCCAGTGGGCTGATGAAGGTCTAAGGGAAGGGTTAGACTCGTGGGCTGATTAGTCCCCTTTCATTTCGGGAGGTTAAGATGTAATGATGTACAATTAATGCTCAAAAAAAAAGACAAACATGCAAAATAGACCACAGTCCCAGTTAGGCCGAGAGCTGCTGCTTCATCAAGTAGGAACCGTATGGCGCACACATGCCACGGAATCCCATGGGGACGTCCCACACTGTCCCATGGTCCCAGACAGTCCCATGGTCGTACGCCTTAAGATATCGTGAACCATAGTAGATAACTGGTTTGATGAAACGAGGATATCACTCTCAAGATATCAACCGATATATGTTGATTCAACTTCGATACAATGTAGCACCGAAATATATCGAGACTGCCTCTTTACCATACAATACAGGTTTAAAAATCTAAGTCCACTACAACGCTTTGTCAGTGTTAGTGAGGGGGTTAGACTATGTGTATTGGCGCATATTTGTCAAAATAGTCCAAAAGCTCTTTAAGAAAGATATCTTAAACTCCCTCTACGACACAGCCTCATATTTCGTGAATTAACCATCTATTGCCACATGCTGCCCTTAAGAAAAGAAAAAAAAAAGCTTTAAGTCTGCGCGTCTTTGAATCTAAAAGACTTATTGCGTTTTTGTCAATGTTTTCATGCCAGTGAAGAGAAGGCTAACTGAACACGAGAGTGGAACATGAAAAGCTACGATTTAGTGTATCTTCTTTTGACACATTGAGACACTTTGTTGTTTAAACAGGAATATGAGGTCGAACGTGGTAATCAAAATGTTTTTTATATCCGTTCTTGCAAGATCTAGATCTAGATATGAATGTCTTGACTATATATGTTAGCGACAAAATGGATGTTATTTGCCTCCTTGGACAGTTCACTTTTGTGAGCCAGCGTTCGGGAGTAGATTTTTCAGCGTGTTTGATCCCAGTCTATTTTTAAGTAAGGTTGTATAAGATGTCTATATATATATATATATATATATATATATATATATATATATATATATATATATATATATATATATTACACTCATTTTCACGGTGGTGAAAGAGATGTTTATTCTACAGTTCTTTTATACTCCGTGAAATCTGATTATCTTAAACTGTATCTGTGATTTCAAATGTTTTATTTTTCTCAGAGGCGTTTATATGTCGAAGTAGTGAATATATATATATATATATATATATATATATATATATATATATATATATATATATATATATATATATATATATATATATATATATATATATGGTGGTGTGCAAAGTGAGAGGGTTAGGGAAAATGATTTGGTAAACAGAGAAGCGGTAGTAAAAGCTTTGCGGAAGATGAAAGCCGGCAAGGCAGCAGGTTTGGATGGTATTGCAGTGGAATTTATTAAAAAAGGGGGTGACTGTATTGTTGACTGGTTGGTAAGGTTATTTAATGTATGTATGACTCACGGTGGGGTGCCTGAGGATTGGCGGAATGCGTGCATAGTGCCATTGTACAAAGGCAAAGGGGATAAGAGTGAGTGCTCAAATTACAGAGGTATAAGTTTGTTGAGTATTCCTGGTAAATTATATGGGAGGGTATTGATTGAGAGGGTGAAGGCATGTACAGAGCATCAGATTGGGGAAGAGCAGTGTGGTTTCAGAAGTGGTAGAGGATGTGTGGATCAGGTGTTTGCTTTGAAGAATGTATGTGAGAAATACTTAGAAAAGCAAATGGATTTGTATGTAGCATTTATGGATCTGGAGAAGGCATATGATAGAGTTGATAGAGATGCTCTGTGGAAGGTATTAAGAATATATGGTGTGGGAGGCAAGTTGTTAGAAGCAGTGAAAAGTTTTTTATCGAGGATGTAAGGCATGTGTACGCGTAGGAAGAGAGGAAAGTGATTGGTTCTCAGTGAATGTAGGTTTGCGGCAGGGGTGTGTGATGTCTCCATGGTTGTTTAATTTGTTTATGGATGGGGTTGTTAGGGAGGTGAATGCAAGAGTTTTGGAAAGAGGGGCAAGTATGAAGTCTGTTGGGGATGAGAGAGCTTGGGAAGTGAGTCAGTTGTTGTTCGCTGATGATACAGCGCTGGTGGCTGATTCATGTGAGAAACTGCAGAAGCTGGTGACTGAGTTTGGTAAAGTGTGTGAAAGAAGAAAGTTAAGAGTAAATGTGAATAAGAGCAAGGTTATTAGGTACAGTAGGGTTGAGGGTCAAGTCAATTGGGAGGTGAGTTTGAATGGAGAAAAACTGGAGGAAGTGAAGTGTTTTAGATATCTGGGAGTGGCTCTGGCAGCGGATGGAACCATGGAAGCGGAAGTGGATCATAGGGTGGGGGAGGGGGCGAAAATTCTGGGAGCCTTGAAGAATGTGTGGAAGTCGAGAACATTATCTCGGAAAGCAAAAATGGGTATGTTTGAAGGAATAGTGGTTCCAACAATGTTGTATGGTTGCGAGGCGTGGGCTATGGATAGAGTTGTGCGCAGGAGGATGGATGTGCTGGAAATGAGATGTTTGAGGACAATGTGTGGTGTGAGGTGGTTTGATCGAGTAAGTAACGTAAGGGTAAGAGAGATGTGTGGAAATAAAAAGAGCGTGGTTGAGAGAGCAGAAGAGGGTGTTTTGAAATGGTTTGGGCACATGGAGAGAATGAGTGAGGAAAGATTGACCAAGAGGATATATGTGTCGGAGGTGGAGGGAACGAGGAGAAGAGGGAGACCAAATTGGAGGTGGAAAGATGGAGTGAAAAAGATTTTGTGTGATCGGGGCCTGAACATGCAGGAGGGTGAGAGGAGGGTAAGGAATAGAGTGAATTGGAGCGATGTGGTATACCGGGGTTGACGTGCTGTCAGTGGATTGAATCGGGGCATGTGAAGCGTCTGGGGTAAACCATGGAAAGCTGTGTAGGTATGTATATTTGCGTGTGTGGACGTATGTATATACATGTGTATGGGGGTGGGTTGGGCCATTTCTTTCGTCTGTTTCCTTGCGCTACCTCGCAAACGCGGGAGACAGCGACAAAGCAAAAAAAAAAAATATATATATATATATATATATATATATATATATATATATATATATATATATATATATATATATAGAGAGAGAGAGAGAGAGAGAGAGAGAGAGAGAGAGAGAGTCTAGGTAATGTTGCAGCCAACAAGGTGTGGGCCATGGCTAGATGTACACGGGGTTTTTGGCTATAAACGTAACAGCGTTACGACCAATGATAGATAACCTTTTCGAGCCAGTGGCTGTGACCGCCGTGTTACAGTGTGGCCTCTTGTGGTTTCCTCTGTAACGGGTTTCGAGTTTTGTCTTTCAATCATAGCAACGTCAGAAATAAATAAATAAATAAATGGTTCTTTCTCGTGTTTCACAAAGGTCATGACTAATTCAGTTAATTCATTAGTCTAATAACTTAGAATAATCAGTAAGGATGGTAGATTATTTTTTTATTACAATATATGTCTTAATCTTTGATGGATCCTGCTGTCTTTCTCAGTGAACACTGGGGTTCCCCAAGGCTGTGTCTTCTTTTCTCTTTCTCTCATTGTCTCATGAACAAACTGGCGTAAACACAATTTTTCGTTTTGTTTTTAAAAGCATTTATTGGGTTTGAATGATGGCCTCTGAGGTAAATCTGACATTGGGCTAGGAGATCATAAACAATACCTTGAATTAATGTACAACGAAGACACGTCTTTGAAGAGAACGAAGACAAGTCTTTGAAGAGAACGAAGACAAGTCTTTGAAGAGAACGAAGACAAGTCTTTGAAGAGAACGAAGACAAGTCTTTGAAGAGAACGAAGACAAGTCTTTGAAGAGAACGAAGACACGTCTTTGAAGAGAACGAAGACACGTCTTTGAAGAGAACGAAGACAAGTCTTTGAAGAGAACGAAGACAAGTCTTTGAAGAGAACGAAGACAAGTCTTTGAAGAGAACGAAGACACGTCTTTGAAGAGAACGAAGACACGTCTTTGAAGAGAACGAAGACACGTCTTTGAAGAGAACGAAGACACGTCTTTGAAGAGAACGAAGACACGTCTTTGAAGAGAACGAAGACACGTCTTTGAAGAGAACGAAGACACGTCTTTGAAGAGAACGAAGACACGTCTTTGAAGAGAACGAAGACACGTCTTTGAAGAGAACGAAGACACGTCTTTGAAGAGAACGAAGACACGTCTTTGAAGAGAACGAAGACACGTCTTTGAAGAGAACGAAGACACGTCTTTGAAGAGAACGAAGACACGTCTTTGAAGAGAACGAAGACACGTCTTTGAAGAGAACGAAGACACGTCTTTGAAGAGAACGAAGACACGTCTTTGAAGAGAACGAAGACACGTCTTTGAAGAGAACGAAGACACGTCTTTGAAGAGAACGAAGACACGTCTTTGAAGAGAACGAAGACACGTCTTTGAAGAGAACGAAGACAAGTGTTTGAACTTTGGGCTGAGTTTGATGAACACAGTGGACCATTTATGTTCATGTTCTTAGCCATCGTGCCGTACGGTAGGGATGGTACATATGAACATTTTGAAGAACAAAGAACAAACGAGGAGATATTCAACAGATATTCTTATCTGGAGTGAACCAGAGGCGTTAAAACACACACACACACACACACACACACACACACACACACACACACACACACACAGTGTCAAGCTGTCTTCATAAAGATGGTATCTGTGGGGAATAAAGTGACAGTCGCTTGAAATTAAAGGCCTATCTTGTGATATATTGCAGTAGAAGATAACCCTCCCAGCATGAATCCTGTAGTCTGACCATAATTAAAAGAGGGATTATACACGTCTCGAAGATTTATATCCCTCTGTATCTCGAGATAATCTGATCATCGCGTCTTTTTCTTCGAGAAAGTAATCAAATGAGTTTTGTATCATTGATATTAATCAAATAAGTTTTGTGTGAAATTAATCAAATGAGTTTTGTGCGACTGTATTTTAATCAAATGAGTTTTGTGTGATATTAATCAAATGAGTTTTGTGTGACTATTTTAATCAAGTGAGTATGTGTGATTGATTTTAATCAAATGAGTTTTGTGTGACTTTATTTTAATCAAATGAGTTTGGTGTGATTGATATTAATCAAATGAGTTTTATGCGACTGTATTTTAATCAAATGAGTTTTGTGTGATATTCAAATGAGTTGTGTGTGAATGTATTTTAATCAAACGAGTTTTCTGAGACTGATATTAATCAAATGACTTATGTGATTGATATTAATCAAATGAGTTTTCTGTGACTGTATTTTAATCAAATGAGTTTTGTGTGATTGATATTAAACAAATGAGTTTTGTGTAACTGTATTTTAATCAAATGAGTTGTGTGATTGATATAATTCAAATGAGTTTTGTGTGATAGATATTAATCAAATGAGTTTTGTGTGACTATGTTTTAATCAAATTAGTTTTGTGTGATAGATATTAATCAAATAGTTTTGTGTGATTGATATTAATCAAGAGTTTTGTGTGATATTAATCAAAGGAGTTTTGTGTGATTTATATTAATCAAATGAGATGAGTGTGACTATTTTAATCAAATGAGTTTTGTGTGATTGATATTAAACGAGTTTTGTGAGAATCTATTTTAATCAAATGAGGTTTGTGTGATTGATATTAATCAAATGTTTTGTGTGACTGTATTTTAATAAAACGAGTTGTGTGATTGATATTAATAAAATGGGTTTTGTGTAATTGTATTTTAATCAAATGAGTTTTGTATGATTGATGTTAATCAAATGACTTGTGTGATTGATATTAATCAATGAGTTTTTTGTGATTGTATTTTAATCAAATGAGTTTTGTGTGATTGATATTAATCAAATGAGTTTTGTGTGACTGTATTTTAATCAAATGAGTTTTGCATGACTGTATTTTAATCAAATGATTTTTGTGTGATTGATATTAATCAAATGAGTTTTGTGACTATTTCAATCAAATGAGTTTTGTGTGATTGATATTAATCAAAGATTTTTTGTGTAATTGATATTAATCAAATGAGTTTTGTGTGACTGTTTTAATCAAATGAGAAAAATCATTTGATTAAGATAGTCACACAAAAATCATTTGATTAAAATATAGTCACTCAAAACTCATTTGATTAAAATCAGTCACACAATACTCATTTGATTAATATCAATCACACGAAAGTCATTTGATTAACATCAATCATACAAAACTCATTTGATTAAAATACAGTTACACAAAACCCATTTTATCAATATCAATCACACAACTCGTTTTCTTAAAATACACTCACACAAAACATTTTATTAATATCAATCACACAAACCTCATTTGATTAAAATAGATTCTCACAAAACTCGTTTAATATCAATCACACAAAACTCATTTGATTAAAATAGTCACATAAAATTCATTTGATTAATATGAATCACACAAAACTCATTTGATTGAACTACAGTCACACAAAACTCATTTCATTAATATCAATCACACAAAACTCATTTGATGAAAATAGTCACAGAACTCATTTGATTAATGTCAATCACACAAAACTCATTTGATTAAAATACAGTCACACAAAACTCATTTCATAAATATCACACAAAACTCATTTCATAAATATCAATCACACAAAACTCGTTTAATATCAATCACACAAAACTCATTTGATTAAAAAACACTCAAACAAAACTCATTTGATTAATATCAATCACGCAAAACTCATTCGATTAAAATACAGTAACACAACTCATTTGATTAATATCAATCACACAAAACTCATTTGATTAAAATAGTCACACAAAACTCATTTGATTAAAATCCAGTCCCACAAAACACATTTGATTAATATGAATCACACAAAACTCATTTGATTAATATAGTCACACAATACTCATTTGTTTAATATCAATCACACAAAACTCATTTGATTAAAATATAGTCACACAAATCTCATTTGATTAAAATGAATCACACAAGACTCATTTGATTAAAATACACTCACACAACTCATTTCATTAATATCACACAAAACTCATTTGATTAATATCAATTGCACAAAACTCATTTGATTAAAATACATTCACACGAAACTCATTTGATTAATAACAACCACACAAAACTCATTTCATTAAAATCCAGTCACACAAAACTCATTTGATTAATATCAAACACACCAAACTCGTTTGATTAAAATACACAAAACTCATTTGATTAATATCAATCACACAAAGCTCATTTAATTGAAATAGTCACAAAACTCATTTGATTAATATCAATCACACAAAACTCATTTAATTAAAATACTGTCATGCAAAACTCAATATTATCAATCACACAAAACTCATTTGTTAAAATAGTCACAGAAAACTCATTTGATTAAAATACAGTCACACAAAACTCATTTGATCAATATCAATCTCACCACTCTCATTTGATTAAAATAAAGTCACAGACAACTCATTTAATTAATATCAATCACACAAAACTCATTTGATTAAAATATTGTCAAACAATTCTCATTTGATTAAAATACAGCCACACAAAACTCATTTGATTGATATCAATCACACAAAAGTCATTTGATAAAATAGTCACATAAAACTCTTGTTTAATATCAATCTCACAAAGCTCATTTGATTAAAATAGTCACACAAAACTCATTTGATTAATATCAATCAAACAAAACTCATTTGATTAAAATACGGTCACAGAAAACTTATTTTATTGATATCAATGACACAAAACTCATTTGATTAAAATAGTCACACAAAACTTATTTGATTGGTAACACTCACACAAAACTCATTTGATTAAAATACAGTCACATAAAACTCGTTTGATTAATATCAATGACACAAAATTCATTTGATTAAAATAGTCACAAAACACTCATTTGTTTAAATCAGTCACACAAAACTCATTTGATTATAATAGTCACACAAAACTCATTTGATCAATATCAATCTCACCACTCTCATTTGATTAAAATAAAATCACAGACAACTCATTTGATTAATATCAATCACACAAAACTCATTTGATTAAAATATTGTCAAACAAATCTCATTTGATTAAAATACAGCCACACAAAACTCATTTGATTAATATCAATCACACAAAATCATTTGATTAAAATACAGTCACGCAAAACTCATTTGATTATTATCAATCAAACAAAATTCATTTGATGAAAATACGGTCACAGAAAACTCATTTTATTGATATCAATGACACAAAACTCCTTTGATTAAAATTAAGTCAGACAAAACTCATTTGATTGGTAACACACAAAACTCATTTGATAAAAATACTGTCACACAACATTCATTTGATTAAGATACAGTCATACAAAACTTTTTTGTTTAATATCAGTCACACAAAACTCATTTGTTTGAAATACAGTCACACAAAATTAATTTGATTAATATCAATCACACAAAACTAATTTGATTAATATCATTCACACAAAACCCATTTGATTAAAATTCAGTCACACAGAACTCGTTTGATTAATATCAATCACACAAAACTAATTTGATTAAAATAGTCACAGACAACTCTTTGATTAATATCAATGACCCTAAACTGCTTTGATTAAAATATAGTCACACAAAACTCATTTGATTAATATCAATCACACAAAACTAATTTTATTAAAATAGAGTCACACAAAACTCATTTGATCAATATTAATGACACAAAAATCATTTGATTAAAATATAGTCCCACAAAACTCATTTGATTGATATCAATCACGCGAAACTCATTTGATTAAAATAGTCACAAAAAACTCATTTGATTATTATCAATCAAACGAAATTCATTTGATTAAAATACGGTCACAGAAAACTCATTTTATTGATATCAATGACACAAAACTCATTTGATTAAAATAGTCACACAAAACTCATTTGATTGGTAACACTCACACAAAACTCATTTGATTAAAATACAGTCACATAAAACTCATTTGATTAATATAAATGACACAAAATTCATTTGATTAAAATAGTCACAAAACACTCATTTGTTTAAATCAATCACACAAAACTCATTTGATTATAATAGTCACACAAAACTCATTTGATCAATATCAATCTCACAACTCTCATTTGATTAAAATAAAGTCACAGACAACTCATTTGATTAATATCAATCACACAAAACTCGTTTGATTAAAATATTGTCAAACAAATCTCATTTGATTAAAATACAGCCACACAAAACTCATTTGATTAATATCAATCAAACAAAACTCATTTGATTAAAATAGTCACAGAAAACTCATTTGATTAATATTAATCACACAAAAGTCATTTGATTAAAATACTCACATAAAACTCTTTTGTTTAATATCAATCTCACAAAGCTCATTTGATTAAAATACAGTCACACAAAACTCATTTGATTATTATCAATCAAACAAAATTCATTTGATTAAAATACGGTCACAGAAAACTCATTTTATTGATATCAATGACACAAAACTCCTTTGATTAAAATAGTCACACAAAACTCATTTGATTGGTAACCCACAAAACTCATTTGATAAAAATACTGTCACACAACATTCATTTGATTAAAATACAGTCATACAAAACTTTTTTGTTTAATATCAGTCAAACAAAACTCATTTGTTTGAAATACAGTCACACAAAACTAATTTGATTAATATCAATCACACAAAACTCATTTGATTAAAATACTGTCACAGAAGACTCATTTGATTAATATCAATCATACAAAACTCGTTTGATTAAAATAGTCATATAAAACTCATTTGATTAATATCAGTGACACAAAATTCATTTGATTAAAATAGTCACAAAAAACTCATTTGTTTAAATCAATCACACAAAACTCATTTGATTATAATAGTCACACAACTCATTTGATTAATATCAATCTCACCAATGTCATTTGATTAAAATAGTCATAGAAAACTCATTTGATTAATATCAATCACACAAAAATCATTTGATTAAAATAGTCAAACAAATCTCATTTGATTAAAATACAGCCACACAAAACTCATTTGATTAATATCAATCACACAAATCTCATTTGATAAGAATACAGTCAAACAAAACTCATTTGATTTATATCAATCACACAAAACTCATTTAATTAAAATACAGTCAAACAAAAGTCATTTGATTAATATCAATCACACAAAACTCATTTGATTAAAATCCTGTCACACAAAACTCATTTGATTAACATCAATGGCACAAAACTCAATTGATTAAAATACAGTCACACAAAATTAACTTTCATAAAGTCAATCACACAAAAGTCATTTGATTAAAATAGTCACATAAAACTCTTTTGTTTAATATCAATCCCACAAAGCTCATTTGATTAAAATAGTCACACAAAACTCATTTGATTGGTAACACTCACACAAAACTGTCACACACAATTCATTTGATTATAATACAGTCACACAAGACTTGTTTGATTAATATCAATCACTCAAAACTCATTTGATTAAAATGCATTCACACAAAACTAATTTGATTAAAATCAATCACACAAAACCCATTTGATTAAAATTCAGTCACACAGAACTCATTTGATTAATATCAATCACACAAAACTAATTTGATTAAAATACAGTAACAGAAAACTCTTTTGATTAATATGAATGACCCTATACTCATTTAAGATAGTCACACAAAACTCATTTGATTAATATCAATCACACAAAACAAATTTGATTAAAATACAGTCACACAAAACTCATTGGATTAATATTAATGACACAAAAATCATTTGATTAAAATATAGTTACACAAAACTCATTTGATAGATATCAATCACGCTAAACTCGATTAAAATAGTCACAGAAAACTCATTTGATTAATATTAATCACGCTAAACTCATTTAATTAAAATAGTCACAAAAAACTCATTTGATTAATATCAATCACACAAAACTCATTTGATTAAAATACAGTCACACAAAACTCATTTGATTAATATCAATGACACAAAACTCAATTGATTAAAATAGTCACAAAACTTTCATCATATCTATCACACAAAACTCGTTTTATTAAAATACAGTCTCACAACACTCATTTGATTGATAACACTCACAAAACTCATTTCATTAAAATACTGTCACACAACATTCATTTGATTAAAATACTGTCACAGATAACTCATTTGATTAATATGAATCACACAAAACTCATTTGATTAAGATAGTCACACAAAGCTCATTTGATTATTATCAATCACAGAAAACTTATTTGATTAAAATAGTCACACAAAACTCATTTGATTAATATCAATCACACAAAACTCATTTGATTAAAATTCAGTCACACAGATCTCATTTGATTAATATCAATCACACAAAACTAATTTGATTAAAATAGAGAAAACTTTTGATTGATATCAATGACCCTAAACTCATTTGATTAAAATATCGTCACACAAAACTCATTTGATTAATATCAATCACACAAAACTAATTTGATTGAAATAGTCACACAAAACTCATTTGATTAATAGTAATGACACAAAAATCATTTGATTAAAATATAGTTACACAAAACTCATTGATTAATATCAATCACGCTAAACTCATTTGATTAAAATACAGTCACACAAAACTCACTTGATTGATATCAATCACGCAAAACTCATTTGATTAAAATAGTCACAAAAAACTCATTTGATTAATATCAATCACACAAAACTCATTTGATTAAAATAGTCACAGAAAACCCATTTGATTAATATGAATCAAAGAAAACTCGTTTTATTAAAATAGTCACACAAAACTCATTTGATTAATAACAATGACACAAAGCTCAATTTATTAAAGTAGTCACACAAAACTAACTTTCTTAATATCAATCACACAAAACTCGTTTTATTAAAATAGTCACACAACACTCATTTGATTGATAACACTCGCACAAAACTCATTTGATTAAGATACTGTCACAAAATTCATTTCATTATAATACTCTCAGAAAACTCATTTGATTAATATCAATCGCACAAAACTCATTTGATTAAAATAGTCACACAAAACTCATTTGATTAATATCAGTCACACAAAACTCATTTGATTAAAATACAGTCACACAAAGCTTATTTTATTATTATCAATCACACAAAACTTATTTGATTAAAATACAGTCACACAAAACTCATTTGATTAATATCAATCACACAAAACTCATTTGATTCAAATACAGTCACACAAAACTCATTTGATTAAAATATAGTCACACAAAACCCATTTGATTAATATCAAATAAACAAAACTTGTTTTATTAAAATACAGTCACACAAAACTCATTTGATTAACATCATTGACACAAAACTCATATGATTAAAATACAGTCACACAAAACAAACTTTCTTAATATCAATCACACAAAACTCATTCGATTAAAATAGTCACATAAAACCCTTTTGTTTAATATCAATCTCACAAAGCTCATTTGATTAAAATACAGTCACACAAAATTCATTTGATTATTATCAAACAAAATTCTTTTGATTAGAATACGGTCACAGAAAACTCATTTTATTGATATCAATGACACAAAACTCATTTGATTAAAATAGTCACACAAAATTCATTTGATTGGTAACACACACAAAACTCATTTGATAAAAATACTGTCACACAACATTCATTTGATTAAAATACAGTCATACAAAACTTGATTGATTAATATGAATCACACAAAAGTCATTTGTTTGAAATACAGTCACACAAAACTAATTTGATTAATATCAATCACACAAAACCCATTTGATTAAAATTCAGTCACACAGAACTCATTTGGTTAATATCAATCACACAAAACTAATTTGATTAAAATAGTCACAGACAACTCTTTTGATTAATATCAATGACCCTAAACTCATTGAAATATAGTCAGACAAAACTCATTTGATTAATATCAATCACACAAAACTCATTTGATTCAAATACAGTCACAGAAAACTCATTTGATTAATAACAATCACACAAAACTCATTTGATTAAAATAATGTCACAGAAGACTCATTTGATTAATATCAATCACACAAAACTCATTTGATTAAAATAGTCACATAAAACTCATTTGATTAATATCAATGACACAAAATTTATTTGATTAAAATACAGTCACAAAAAACTTATTTGTTTAAATCAATCACACAAAATTCATTTGATTATAATACAGTCACACAAAACTCATTTGTTTAATATCAATCTCACCAATCTCATTTGATTAAAATACAGTCACAGAAAACTCATTTGATTAATATCAATCACACAAAACTCATTTGATGAAAATATATTCAAACAAATCTCATTTGATTAAAATACAGCCATGCAAAACTCATTTGATTAATATCTCTCACACAAACCTCATTTGATTGAACTACAGTCAAACAAAACTCATTTGATTTATATCAATCACACACCATTTAATTAAAATAGTCAAACAAAATTCATTTGATTAATATCAATCACACAAAACTCATTTGATTAAAATACAGTCACGCAAAACTCATTTGATTAATATCAATCACACAAAACTCATTTGATTAAAATAGTCACACAAAACTCATTTGATTAACATCAATGGCACAAAACTCAATTGATTAAAATACAGTCACACAAAACTAACTTTCATAATATCAATCACACAAAAGTCATTTGATGAAAATAGTCACATAAAACTCTTTTGTTTAATATCAATCCCACAAAGCTCATTTGATTAAAATAGTCACACAAAACTCATTTGATTGGTAAAACTCACACAAAACTGTCACACAAAATTCATTTGATTATAATAGTCACACAAAACTTGTTTGATTAATATCAATCACACAAAACTCATTTGATTAAAATGCAGTCACACACAACTAATTTGATTAATATCAATCACACAAAAGCCATTTGATTAAAATTCAGTCACACAGAAGCGTCAAAAAACTCATTTGATTACTATCAATCACACAAAACACGTTTTATTAAAATAGTCACACAAAACTCATTTGGTTGATAATACTCACACAAAGCTCGTTTGAATAAAATACTGTCACACAAAACTCATTTGATGAAAATACTGTCACATAGAACTCATTTGATTAAAATAATGTCAAACAAAACTCATTTGATTAATATCAATCACACAAAACTCATTTAATTAAAATACAGTCACACAACTTTTTTGATTAATATCAAACACACAGAACTCATTTAATTAAAATACAGTCACCCAAAACTCATTTCAGATAACACTCACACAAAACTCATTTGATTAAAATACTGTCACAAAATTCATTTGATTAAAGTACTGTCATACTAAACTCATTTGATTGATATCAATCACACAAAACTCATTCGATTAAAATTCAGTTACACAAAACTCATTTGATTAATATCAATCACACAAAACTCATTTGATTAAAGTATAGTCACACAAATCTCATTTGATTACTATCAATCACTCAAGACTCATTTGATTATTATCAGTCACACAAAACTCATTTGATTAAAATAGTCACACAAAACTCTTTTGATTAATATCAATCACACAAAACTCATTTGATTAAAATATAGTCACACAAAACTCATTTGATTATTATTAAACACACAAAACTCATTTGATTATTATCAAACACACAAAACTCATTTGATTATTATCAAACACACAAAACTCATTTGATTATTATCAAACACACAAAACTCATTTGATTAAAATATAGTCACACAAATCTCATTTGATTAATATCAATCACTCAAGACTCATTTGATTATTATCAGTCACACAAAACTCATTTGATTAAAATACAGTCACAGAAAACTCTTTTGATTAATATCAATCACACAAAACTCTTTTGATTAAAATAGTCACAAAAAACTCATTTGATTAATATCAATCACCCAAATCTCATTTGATTAAAATAGTCACATAGAACCCATTTGTTTAATATCAATCACAGAAAGCTCATTTCATTATAATAGTCACACAAAACTCATTTGATTAATATCAAACAAAATTCATTTGATTGAAATACGGTCACACAAAACTCATTTGATCAATATCAATCATAAAAAACTTATTTGATTAAAATAGTCACAATTCATTTGATTAATATTCAAACAAAACTCATTTGATTATAATAGTCACACAAAACTCATTTGATTAATATGAAGCACACAAAACTCATTTGATTAAAATACTGCCTCACAAAACCCCTTTGATTAATATCGATCGCACAAACCTCATTTGATTGAACTACAGTCACACAAAACTCATTTGATTAATATCAATCACACAAAACTCATTTGATTGAAATACATTCAAACAAAACTCATTTGATTAATATCAAACAAAACTCATTTGATTAAAATAGTCACACAAAACTCATTTGATTAAAATAGTCACATAAAACTCATTTGATTAATATCAGTCACACAAAACTCGTTTTATTAAAATATACTCACACAAAGCTCATTTGATTGATAACACTCACACAAAACTCATTTGATTAAAATACTGTCACACAAAATTCATTTGATTAAAGTACTGTCACAATATTCATTTGATTAATATCAATCACGGAAAACTCATTTGATTAATATCAAACACACAAAACTCATTTGATTAATATAGTCAAACAAAACTCATTTGATTAATATGAATCAAACAAAACTCATTTGATTGAAATACAGTCACACAATACTCATTTGATTAATATCAATCACACAAAACTCATTTGATTAAAATACTGTCACACAAAAGTCATTTGATTAATATCAAACAAAACTCATTTGATTCATATCAATCACACAAAACTCAATTTATTAAAATACTGTCAAACAAAACTACCTCGCAAACGCGGGAGACAGCGACAAAATAAAAAAAAAAAAAAAAAAAAATCAATCAAAGAAAACTCATTTGATTAAAATAGTCACATAAAACTCATTTGATTAATATCAATCACAAAAAATTCGTTTTATTAAAATAGACATACAAAACTCATTTGATTGGTAACACTCACACAAAACTCATTTGATTAAAATACTTTCACACAAAATTCATTTGATTAAAATATTGTCACACAAAATTCATTTCATTAATATCAATCACACAAAACTCATTTGATTAAAATACAGTCACACAAAACTCATTTGATTGATATCAATCAAGCTAAACTCATTTGATTAAAATAGTCACACAAATCTCATTTGATTAATATCAATCACTCAAAAGTAATTTGATTAAAATAGTCACACAAAACTCATTTGATTAATATCGATCAAACAAAACTCATTTGATTAATATCAATCAAACAAAACTCATTTGATTAAAATAGTCAAACAAAACTCATTTGATTAATATACTCAAACAAAACTCATTTGATTAAAATAGTCACACAAAACTCATTTGATTAATATCAATCACACAAAACTCGTTTTATTAAAATACAGACACACAAAACTCATTTGATTGGTAACACTCACAGAAAACTCATTTGATTAATATCAATCATTTGATTAGAATAGTCACACAAATCTCATTTGATTAATATCAATCACTCAAAAGTAATTTGATTAAAATAGTCACACAAAACTTATTTGATTAAGATACTGTCAAACAAAACTCATTTGATTAATATTAATCAAACAAAATTCATTTGATTAAAATACTGTCACAGAAAATTCATTTCATTAATATCAATCACAAAATTCATTTGATTAAGATAGTCACACAAAATTCATTTGATTAATATCAATCACACAAAACTCATTTGATTAAAATACAGTCACACAAAACTCATTTGATTAATACCAATGACACAAAACTCATTTTATTAATATACAGTCGCTCAAGAATCATTTGATTAATATCAATCAAGCTAAACTCATTTGATTAAAATAATCACACAAAACTCATTTGATTAATACCAATCACACAAAAGTAATTTGATTAAAATAGTCACACAAAACTCATTTGATTAATATCAATGACACGACGCTAAGGGGATTCAAATTAGACCTAGAAATTCCCTTTAAATTTTTGGATCCTTCCACACCACTCTCTTGCCCTTTGTCATCCCCAAAAGGGCATTAAAGTAAATCTTCAGTTTGTTTCTTTGCCTTTGGATGCTTCTATGCCCCTGTAATTCCCTTCGGCGGCGCCAAAGGGGATTTAAACTAAACATTTAGTTTGTCTTTATTTCTTAATGCCACCATGCCACTGTATTGGACGTTGTCATCACCACAGGGTGTTTTAAGTAAACTTTCAATTTTTCCCTTTCCCCTTAGATGCCGGTATTCCCTTGTAAAAGCCTTTTAAGACGCCAAAAGGGATTTAGATTAAACCTTCAATTTTCCTCTACATTTTTGGACTTCTCCATGCCACTCTCTTGCCATTTGGCAATCCCAAAGGGGCATTAAAGTAAAAATTCCTTTTGTTTCTTTGCCTTTGGATGACTGTATGCCCCTGTGATTTCCTTTTCCTCCGCCAAAGGGGATTTAAATTAAACCTTTAATTTGTTTCTTTGTTTTTGGATGCCACCATGCCACTCTGTTGGACTTTGGCACCCTCAAAGGATCTTTTAAGTAAACTTTCAATTTGTCTCTTTCCCTTTAGGTGCCACTATTCCCTTGTAAAGGCCTTTGTTGACGCCAAAAGGGATTTCAATTAAACCTTTGATTTCCCTCTATATTTTTGGATGCCTCCACTCCACTCTCTTGCCATTTGTTTTTTTGCCTTTGGATGCCTCTATGCCCCTGTAATTGCTTTTGGCGCGCCCAAAGGGGATTTCAATTAAACTTTTAATTTGTCTTTTAATTTTTGGATGTCACCATGCCACTGTATTGGACTTTACCACCCAAAGGGTCTTTTAAGTAAACTTTTGATTTGTCTCTTTCCCTTTAGATGCCACTATTCCCCTGTAAAGGCCTTTGAAGACGCCAAAGGGGATCTAAATTAAACCTTAAATTTCCCTCTAAATTTTTGGATGCCTCCACGCAATTCTCTTGCCCTCTGGCATTCCCAAAGTGGCATTAAAGTAAACGTTCTATTTGTTTCCTTCCCTTTTGATACCTCTATGCCCCTGTAATTGCCTTTGACGGCGCCAAAGGGTATTTAAACTAAAACTTTAATTTGCTTTATTGTTTTTGGATGCCACTATGCAACTCTATTGGACTTTGGCACCCCTAAACGGTCTTTTAAGTAAACTTTTAATTTGTCTCTTTCCTTTCAGATGCCACTATTCCCCTGTAAAGGCCTTTCAAGACGCCAAAGGGGATTTAGATTAATCCTTCAATTTTCTTCTAAATTTTTGGATGCCTCCACGCAATTCTCTTGCCCTTTGGCATCCCAAAAGTGGCATTAAGGTAAGTTTTCCAAATGTTTCTTTCCCTTTTCATGCCTCTATGCCCTTGTAATAGCCACAAAAGGGGGATTTAAACTAAACCTTTAATTTGTCTTTTTATTTTTGGATGCCGCCATGCAACTGTATTGGACTTTGGCACCATTAAACGGTCTTTTAACTAAACTTTTAATATGTCTCTTTCACTTCAGATGCCACTATTCCCCTGTAAAGGCCTTTGAAGACACCAAAGGGGATTTAGATTAATACTTCAATTTTCCTCTAAATTTTTGGATGCCTCCACGCAATTCTCTTGCCCTTTGGCATCCCCAAAGTGGCATTAAAGTAAGCTTTCCAAATGTTTCTTTCCCTTTTGGTGCCTCTATGACCCTGTAATTGCCTTTAGCGGCGACAAAGGGGATTTAAACTAAACCTTTGACTTGTGTTTATTTTTGGATGCCACCATGCAACTGTATTGGACTTTGGTACCCACAAAGGGTCTTTTAAGTAAACTTTTAAATTGTCTCTTTCCCTTCAGATGCCAGTATTTCCCTTTAAAGGCCTTTGAAGACGCCAAAGGGGATTTAGATTAATCCTTCAATCTTCCTCTAAATTTTTGGATGCCTCACCAAAATTCTCTTGCCCTTTGGCATCCCCAAAGTGGCATTAAAGTAAGCTTTCCAAATGTTTCTTTCCTTTTTGATGCCTCTCTACCCATGTAATTGCCTTTGGCGGCGCCAAAGGGGGTTTAAACTAAACCGTTTATTTGTCTTTTTATTTTTGGATGACATCATGCAACTGTATGGACTTTGGCGCCCCCAAACGGTCTTTTAAGTAAACTTTTGATTTGTCTCTTTCCCTTCAGATGCCAGTATTCCCCTGTAAAGGCCTTTGAAAACGCCAAAGGGGATTTAGATTAATCCTTCAATTTTCTTCTAAGATTTTTGATGACTCCACGCAATTCCCTTGCTCTTTGGCATCCCCAAATTGGCATTAAGGTAAGCTTTGCAAATGTTTTTTCCGTTTTGGTGCCTCTATGACAATGTAATTGCCTTTGGTGGCGCCAAAGGGGATTTAAACTAAAGCTTTAATTTGTCTTTTTATTTTTGGAAGCCACCATGCAACTGTATTGGACTTTGGCACCCCCAAAGGGTATTTTAAGTAAAATTTTAATTAGGGTCTTTCCCTTTAGATGCCACTATTCCCCTGTAAAGGCCTTTGAAGACGCCAAAGGGGATTTAGATTAATCCTTCAATTTTCCTCTAAATTTTTGGATGCCTCCACGCAATTCTCTTGCCCTTTGGCATCCCCAAAGTGGTATTAAAGTAAGCTTTCCAAATGTTTTTTTTCCCTTTTGATGCCTCTATGCCCCTGCAATTGCCTTTGGGGGCGCCAAAGGGGATTTAAACTAAATCTTTAATTTGTCTTTTTGTTTTTGGATACCACCATGCAAAGGAATTAGACTTTGGCACCCCTAAACGGTCTGTTATGTAAACTTTTAATTTGTCTCTTTCCCTTCAGATGCCACTATTCCCCTGTAAAGGCCTTTGAAGACGCCAAAGGGGATTTAGATTAATCCTTCAATTTTTCTCTAAATTTTTGGATGCCACACCGCAATTCTCTTGACCTTTGGCATCTCCAAAGTGGCATTAAAGTAAGCTTAACAAATGTTTCTTTCCCTTATGATGCCTCTATGCCCCTGTAATTGCCTTTGGCGGCGCCAAAGGGGATTGAAAATAAACATTTAGTTTATCTTTTTATTTTTGGATGCCACCATTCAACTGTATTGGACTTTGCCAGCCCCAAAGGGTATTTTAAGTAAACTTTTAATTAGGGTCTTTCCCTTTAGATGCCACTATAACCCTGTAAATGCCTTTGAAGACGCCAAAGGGGAGTTAGATTAATCCTTCAATTTTCCTCTAATTTTTTCGATGCCTCCATGCAATTCTCTTGCCCTTTGGCATCCCCAAAGTGGCATTAAAGTAAGCTTTCCAAATGTTTCTTTCCCTTTTGATGCCTCTATGCCCCTGTAATTGCCTTTGGCAGCGCTAAAGGGGATTTAAAATAAACCTTTAATTTGTCTTTTTATTTTTGGATGCCACCATGCAACTGTATTGGACTTTGGCACCCCCAAAGGGTATTTTAAGTAAACTTTTAATTAGGGTCTTTCCCTTTAGATGCCACTATTCCCCTGTAAAGGCCTTTGAAGACGCCAAAGGGGATTTAGATTAATCCTTCAATTTTCCTCTAAATTTTTTGATGTCTCCACGCAATTCTCTTGCCCTTTGGCATCACCAAAGTGGTATTAAAGTAAGCTTCGAAATGTTTCTTTCCCTTTTAATGCCTCTATGCCCCTGTAATTGCCTTTGGCGGCGCCAAAGGGGATTTAAACTAAATCTTTAATTTGTCTTTTTATTTTTGGATGCCACCATGCAAAGGTATTAGACTTTGGCACCCCAAAACGGTCTGTTAAGTAAACTTTTCATTTGTCTCTTTCCCTTCAGATGCCACTATTACCCTGTAAAGGCCTTTGAAGACGCCAAAGGGGATTTAGATTAATCCTTCAATTTTTCTCTAAATTTTTGGATGCCACACCGCAATTCTCTTGACCTTTGGCATCTCCAAAGTGGCATTAAAGTAAGCTTTCCAAATGTTTCTTTCCCTTATGATGCCTCTATGCCCCTGTAATTGCCTTTGGCGGCGCCAAAGGGGATTTAAAATAAACCTTTAGTTTATCTTTTTATTTTTGGATGCCACCATGCAACTGTATTGGACTTTGGCACCCCAAAGGGTATTTTAAGTAAACTTTTAATTAGGGTCTTTCCCTTTAGATGCCACTATTCCCCTGTAAAGGCCTTTGAAGACGCCAAAGGGGAGTTAGATTAATCCTTCAATTTTCCTCTAATTTTTTCGATGCCTCCATGCAATTCTCTTGCCCTTTGGCATCCCCAAAGTGGCATTAAAGTAAGCTTTCCAAATGTTTCTTTCCCTTTTGATGCCTCTATGCCCCTGTAATTGCCTTTGGCAGCGCTAAAGGGGATTTAAAATAAACCTTTAATTTGTCTTTTTATTTTTGGATGCCACCATGCAACTGTATTGGACTTTGGCACCCCCAAAGGGTATTTTAAGTAAACTTTTAATTAGGGTCTTTCCCTTTAGATGCCACTATTCCCCTGTAAAGGCCTTTGAAGACGCCAAAGGGGATTTAGATTAATCCTTCAATTTTCCTCTAAATTTTTTGATGTCTCCACGCAATTCTCTTGCCCTTTGGCATCACCAAAGTGGTATTAAAGTAAGCTTTCGAAATGTTTCTTTCCCTTTTAATGCCTCTATGCCCCTGTAATTGCCTTTGGCGGCGCCAAAGGGGATTTAAACTAAATCTTTAATTTGTCTTTTTGTTTTTGGATGCCACCATGCAAAGGTATTAGACTTTGGCACCCCAAAACGGTCTGTTAAGTAAACTTTTCATTTGTCTCTTTCCCTTCAGATGCCACTATTACCCTGTAAAGGCCTTTGAAGACGCCAAAGGGGATTTAGATTAATCCTTCAATTTTTCTCTAAATTTTTGGATGCCTCACCGCAATTCTCTTGACCTTTGGCATCCCCAAAGTGGCATTAAAGTAAGCTTTCCAAATGTTTCTTTCCCTTATGATGCCTCTATGCCCCTGTAATTGCCTTTGGCGGCGCCAAAGGGGATTGAAAATAAACCTTTAATTTGTCTTTTTAATTTTGGATGCCTCCGTGCAGCTGTATTGGACTTTGGCACCCCTAAACGGTCTTTTATAAAAAATCTTAATTTATCTCTTTCCCTTCAGATGCCACTACTCCCCTGTAAAGGCCTTTGAAGACGCCAAAGGGGATTTAGATTAATCCTTCAATTTTCCTCTAAGATTTTGGATGCCTCCACGCAATTCCCTTGCACTTTGGCATCCCCAAAGTGGCATTAAGGTAAGCTTTGCAGATGCTTCTTTCCCTATTGGTGCCTCTATGCCCCTGTAATTGCCTTTGGTGGCGCCAAAGGGGATTTAAACTAAAGCTTCAATTTGTCTTTTTATTTTTGGATGCCACCATGCAAAGGTATTGGACTTTGGCACCCCTAAACGGTCTTTTAAGTAAACTTTTAATTTGTCTCTTTCCCTTCAGATGCCACTATTCCCCTGTAAAGGCCTTTGAAGACGCCAAAGGGGAGTTAGATTAATCCTTCAATTTTCCTCTAAATTTTTCGAAGTGTCCATGCAATTCTCTTTCCCTTTGGCATCCCCAAAGTGGCATTAAAGTAAGCTTTCCAAATGTTTCTTTCCCTTTTGATGCCTCTATGCCCCTGTAATTGCCTTTGGCGGCGCCAAAGGGGATTTAAAATAAACCTTTAATTTGTCTTTTTATTTTTGGAAGCCACCATGCAACTGTATTGGACTTTGGCACCCCCAAAGGGTATTTTAAGTAAAATTTTAATTAGGGTCTTTCCCTTTAGATGCCACTATTCCCCTGTAAAGGCCTTTGAAGACGCCAAAGGGGATTTAGATTAATCCTTCAATTTTCCTCTAAATTTTTGGATGTCTCCACGCAATTCTCTTGCCCTTTGGCATCCCCAAAGTGGTATTAAAGTAAGCTTTCCAAATGTTTCTTTCCCTTTTGATGCCTCTATGCCCCTGCAATTGCCTTTGGCGGCGCCAAAGGGGATTTAAACTAAATCTTTAATTTGTCTTTTTGTTTTTGGATACCACCATGCAAAGGTATTAGACTTTGGCACCCCTAAACGGTCTGTTAAGTAAACTTTTAATTTGTCTCTTTCCCTTCAGATGCCACTATTCCCCTGTAAAGGCCTTTGAAGACGCCAAAGGGGATTTAGATTAATCCTTCAATTTTTCTCTAAATTTTTGGATGCCACACCGCAATTCTCTTGACCTTTGGCATCTCCAAAGTGGCATTAAAGTAAGCTTTCCAAATGTTTCTTTCCCTTATGATGCCTCTATGCCCCTGTAATTGCCTTTGGCGGCGCCAAAGGGGATTTAAAATAAACATTTAGTTTATCTTTTTATTTTTGGATGCCACCATGCAACTGTATTGGACTTTGCCAGCCCCAAAGGGTATTTTAAGTAAACTTTTAATTAGGGTCTTTCCCTTTAGATGCCACTATTCCCCTGTAAAGGCCTTTGAAGACGCCAAAGGGGAGTTAGATTAATCCTTCAATTTTCCTCTAATTTTTTCGATGCCTCCATGCAATTCTCTTGCCCTTTGGCATCCCCAAAGTGGCATTAAAGTAAGCTTTCCAAATGTTTCTTTCCCTTTTGATGCCTCTATGCCCCTGTAATTGCCTTTGGCAGCGCTAAAGGGGATTTAAAATAAACCTTTAATTTGTCTTTTTATTTTTGGATGCCACCATGCAACTGTATTGGACTTTGGCACCCCCAAAGGGTATTTTAAGTAAACTTTTAATTAGGGTCTTTCCCTTTAGATGCCACTATTCCCCTGTAAAGGCCTTTGAAGACGCCAAAGGGGATTTAGATTAATCCTTCAATTTTCCTCTAAATTTTTGATGTCTCCACGCAATTCTCTTGCCCTTTGGCATCACCAAAGTGGTATTAAAGTAAGCTTTCGAAATGTTTCTTTCCCTTTTAATGACTCTATGCCCCTGTAATTGCCTTTGGCGGCGCCAAAGGGGATTTAAACTAAATCTTTAATTTGTCTTTTTGTTTTTGGATGCCACCATGCAAAGGTATTAGACTTTGGCACCCCAAAACGGTCTGTTAAGTAAACTTTTCATTTGTCTCTTTCCCTTCAGATGCCACTATTACCCTGTAAAGGCCTTTGAAGACGCCAAAGGGGATTTAGATTAATCCTTCAATTTTTCTCTAAATTTTTGGATGCCTCACCGCAATTCTCTTGACCTTTGGCATCCCCAAAGTGGCATTAAAGTAAGCTTTCCAAATGTTTCTTTCCCTTATGATGCCTCTATGCCCTGT